>NC_059222.1:42546709-42574209 GCF_020615455.1 Coregonus clupeaformis | reverse complement strand
TAGATACTTATGTACATGTTTCCTCCAGCATTTTCACAAGGTCCTTTGCTGTTGTTCTGGGATTGATTTGCACTTTCGCACCAAAGTACGTTCATCTCTAGGAGACAGAACGCGTCTCCTTCCTGAGTGGAATGACGGCTGCGTGGTCCCATGGTGTTTATACTTGCGTACTATTGTTTGTACAGATGAATGTGGTACCTTCAGGCGTTTGGAAATTACTCCCAAGGATGAACCAGACTTGTGGAGATCTACAATTTTTTTTCTGTGGTCTTGGCTGATTTCTTTTGATTTTCCCATGATGTCAAGCAAAGAGGCACTGAGATTGAAGGTAGGCCTTGAAATACATCCACAGGTACACCTCCAATTGACTCAAATTATGTCAATTAGCCTATCAGAAGCTTCTAAAGCCATGACATCATTTTCTGGAATTTCCCAAGCTGTTTAAAGGCACAGTCAACTTAGTGTATGTAAACTTCTGACCCACTGGAATTGTGATACAGTGAATTATAAGTGAAATAATCTGTTTGTAAACAATTGTTGGAAAAATTACTTGTGTCATGCACAAAGTAGATGTCCTAACCGACTTGCCAAAACTATAGTTTGTTAACAAGAAATGTGTGGAGTGTTTGAAAAACAAGTTTTAATGACTCTAACCTAAGTGTATGTAAACTTCCGACTTCAACTGTAGCACCCTATTCCCTATATAGTGAACTACTAACCATAGGGCTCTGGTCAAACATAGTGCACTATATAGGGAATAGGATACTATTTGGGTACGCCAAGTGGGGTTAGACTCTGACAGACAGAGTTATGGTTAATTAACCAAGCAGCAGTTATTATGAAAACCATAAAGAATGATATCATCGCTTCAAGTAGATAATAACAAGAGGAGGATACAGTGTTTGAAGGATTAAATGGCTCGGCTTGGAGACGGAGAGAGAGAGAGAGAGAGAGAGAGAGAGAGAGAGAGAGAGAGAGAGAGAGAGAGAGAGAGAGGGGGAGAGAGAGAGGGGGAGAGAGAGAGAGAGAGAGAGAGGGGGAGAGAGAGAGAGGGGGAGGGGGGGAGAGAGAGAGAGAGAGAGAGGGGGGGAGAGAGAGAGAGAGGGGGAGGGGGAGAGAGAGAGAGAGAGAGAGAGAGAGGGGGAGGAGAGAGGGGGAGGGAGAGAGAGAGAGAGAGAGAGAGAGAGAGAGAGAGAGAGAGAGAGAGAGAGAGAGAGAGAGGGGGGAGGAGAGAGGGGGAGGGGGGAGAGAGAGAGGGGAGGAGAGAGGGGGAGGGGGGGAGAGAGAGAGAGAGAGAGAGAGAGAGAGAGAGAGAGAGAGAGAGAGAGAGAGAGAGAGAGAGAAAGAGAGACAGAGAGAGAGGGAGAGAGAGAGAGAGGGGGAGAGAGAGGGGGAGAGAGAGAGAGAGGGGGAGAGAGAGAGAGAGGGGGAGGGGGGGAGAGAGAGAGAGAGAGGGGGAGGAGAGAGGGGGAGAGAGAGAGAGAGAGAGAGAGAGAGAGGAGAGAGGGGGGGAGAGAGGGGGAGGGGGGGAGAGAGAGAGAGAGAGAGAGAGAGAGAGGGGGAGGAGAGAGGGGGAGGGAGAGAGAGAGAGAGAGAGAGAGAGAGAGAGAGAGAGAGAGAGAGAGAGAGAGAGAGAGAGAGTGACAGTGAGCCGTATAGTCACATCCTCGTGAACATGCTTTTTGAGAGGGAACTCGCAATAAATAACAGCACTTTAGCCGTTGCAAATAAAGTAGTTTATATCTGTGTCGTACTGCCGGCCATACACAGAGGATACTGATACTATCAAATAGCATTTAACACAACATAAAGCAGAGTAAATCATGACTATACAGCTTCACTTCTTCTGCACTACTGGGCCTAATAGGAAATGTGAGATGGGCTCAGGGCCCGTATTCACAAAGCGCCTCAGAGTGCTGATCCAGGATGAGTTTTAGCTTTTAAATCCTAATGAATAAGAGGGGTGACCTGATCCTAAATCAGCACTCCTACTCTGAGAGGCTTGAATACAAGCCCAGCGAACAGCTCAGAGGGAGTACTACAGGCCTGTTGCTCCCTACGTCTCCTCCCCAGAGGAGTGTTACAGTGTGGCCTGTTGCTCCCCACGTCTCCTCCCCAGAGGAGTGTTACAGTGTGGCCTGTTGCTCCCCACGTCTCCTCCCCAGAGGAGTGTTACAGTGTGGCCTGTTGCTCCCCACGTCTCCTCCCCAGAGGAGTGTTTATTACATGCAGTATTGTCATCTGATCATGTATCAGAGAACCCAGACAGATTTGAATCCAATCCAACAGACAAAGCTATATCCCCTACAGTTGTAAATGATTGGCTCTTTAACACTGTGAGAGAGAGAGAGAGAGAGAGAGAGAGAGAGAGAGAGAGAGAGAGAGAGAGAGAGAGAGAGAGAGAGATAGCAAAAGAGGAGAGAGAGAGAGCAAGAGAGAGAGAGAGAGAGACAGAGAGAGAGAGAGAGAGAGAGAGAGAGAGAGAGAGAGAGACAGCGAAAGAGGAGAGAGAGAGAACCATGAGGAGGAGTAACTATGTCTATTTGATACAGAGATGTTCCCACTACCAGATGCTGCAGACGCTCCTATTGACTAGACAGTTTGACATAAACTCAAGCTACGCTATAAATCAAATAGACATTTTCAGCTGCAGCCGCCCCCCCTTAACTTTCCCTGGGATTGCTGTAATAACAATGTGACTTGAGAACAGCCTGGTTGCCATTAGACCTCTGGATTTCATCTATACTACCGATTTGATGCGCGTCTCACATGGCACCCTATTCCCTATGTAGTGCACTACTTTTGACCAGGGCCCATAGGGCACTATGTAGGGAATAGGGATTTGGTCTCTGGTCGAAAGTAGTGAACTATGTAGCAGGGCTGGGAATTGCCAGGGACCTCACGATACGATATTATCACCATACTTAGGTGCCGATTCTATATGTATTGCGATTGGATACTGTGATTTTATTGCGATTTGATGTTCCAAGCATTCTGCTCTCTATATGTCTGCTGCAGACCAAAAAGAGAGGGCATGACAAAACTAGTTTTGATCAGCCATGGCGATAAAAGTGCTAAAAACATGGCTGACCATTTTAAAGTTAGTTTTGTCAAAGGTACAGCGTTTTTTTTCTTCTTCAGGATCGATACTTGGAGTCAAAGTATCGATATAATATTTTCCCACGTAATATTGCGATATGTAACTATCAATTTTTCCCCCCATTCCTACTATGTAGGGAATAGTGTGCCATTTGGGATGAAGACTTGTGTGATTTATAAAGCCATAAGAAAAGGGGAAAATATTACAGAGCAATTTAACGCTGCAGCCTGTCTGGTGTTCAATCTTCCCAAGTTCTCTCATGTCACCCCGCTCCTCCGCACACTCCACTGGCTTCCAGTTGAGGCTCGCATCTATTACAAGACCATGGTGCTTGCCTACGGAGCTGTGAGGGGAACGGCACCTCCTTACCTTCAGGCTCTGATCAGACCCTACACCCAAACGAGGGCACTACGTTCATCCACCTCTGGCCAGCTAGCTCCCCTACCTCTACGGAAGCACAGTTCCCGCTCAGCCCAATCAAAGCTATTCACTGCTCTGGCACCCCAATGGTGGAACAAGCTCCCCCACAACGCCAGGAGAGCGGAGTCACTGACCACCTTCCGGAGACACTTGAAACCCTACCTCTTTAAGGAATACCTGGAATTGTATAAAGTAATCCTTCATCCCCCACCACCCATAAAAAAAAAAGGTGGTTGTCCCACTGGCTATCATAAGTTGAATGCACCAATTTGTAAGTCGCTCTGGATAAGAGCGTCTGCTAAATGATGTAAATGTTAAATGTAAATGTTAAAGGAGAAACACTGTGGCAGATGCATTGCTGCACATACACTATATCAAAACATCTCAAAATGTATCAAAACATCTCTCAAAATGTATCCTAGGCCTATTCCCCTTGCAAGATACCACACCCTTTGTGCCAATAAAGTACATTTTCTGAAACTCTGTGGCTGTGCCTTTTTACATTTCTAGACAGCTCGGTATCCGAAGCCAGACTGCAGGACATTACACTCCAGTTAAATCCATCAAGTGAAAAATGTGAATAATATTTAGACATTGTTCCGTGTGCCAGCAAGCCTCTCTGCACTCCGCCAAGAACAGAATCCGATCTCACTCAAACTCAATTTTTAACAAATGTTTCTTCTGGAAATTACCTTACTGCAATAATCTTTAAGCTTTGGTCCCTGGGTCGTTCCACGAAATGAGTGCTATTTTAAATAGGAATTGTTCACCAATATAGAATTTTAAAAGCCAGTTATATTAAATTAAGTGCCCTTTAATATCGACCATATGGAAAATTCCATAATCTGATTTTCAATATGACTAAAGACTTGCTAAAGTGCCAAGATTCAGCATTTTTACATGTCCCTCTGTGATTTCAAGGAAGATTTTAACCCAGTTAACTCCAAAATTCCCTAATTGTAAGGTCAACCCTGTTATGAGGTCATCCCTGTTAAGGTCAACCTTGTTAAGGTCAACCCTGTTAAGGTCAACCCTGTTATGAGGTCAACCCTGTTCTGAGGTCAACCCTGTTATGTGAACTCAACTTTCATTTTACTGTGGTGAAACTATTCCTTGAATTATTTTATTTTTTAAAACATTGAACATCTAATAGTCCATTTCACAGTATGAAAGCTGGTTCTATTCTTTTTGACAATTTTTCTAGTGTTTTGTGGTGGAAAACTGAGTGTGTCGAGCATAACATGTTAACTCTGTTACACATAGATAGACAGGCTATAATTATTTTCACAATTAAATCGTTTTTGTGAAGCTTGCATTTAATTGCCCCTCCCTGTTGCACATAACAATCTTCCATTCCCCCTGTCACGATGGGATTTATGGCTGATTTAAGATGAAGTGGTCAACCCTGTCACGGTCAACCCTGTAACGGTCAACCCTGTTACGGTCAACCCTGTTACGGTCAATCCTGTTACTTTATTTGGCACTTACTATAGTCATTTTTTTATTTAACCTCTTGTGAAAAAAAATTGTTTTTTATTATGTTGAACATGCTTTATGACAGAATGTTAAAATTAGGTGAAATAAAACTTTTTTTCTAAACTTTTATTTTTACCAAGTTACACTACTCAAAAGGCACCTAATTGGTGGAACGACCCCCCCTAACCATGATTGATTCACCTGACTCCCAGCCCATAGGCATATTAAATAGGCCATTTATCGGAATGGTCTCATATCTACTAACGGTATCTGAACCGTTTTCATAACTTATATACTGTATAAACAGTATACAGTATCTGAATCCAGTTCATATTATAGCGTACACATTATGTACATATACATTTTAATTCCTGTGAAACCAAAACTCCAAGAGAAGTACAGGGAGCTGATTCCGGTCACGTGCACGTGCACGCACAACAACACACTTTATGGAGAGGAGCGGCTGTGGACGAAGCCAGCTTTCCTTATGAGGTAAAAAAAAGCAAACCAATTTCGAGTGAGCAGCATCCGCACTACACAAACCAAAATATCCTCAGTGATGTGAAGGGGCTCTGACTCAGGGAACAGGACAGGCTGTATACACACACACACACACACACACACCTCTGCTGCCTGCATGCCCCTGTTGGCTCTGGCTCTGCAGGTTCGGCTCTGTCAACACCACTGGATGTACAGACAGACTAAAGAGTGTTTTCATAACGAAGCACCAAGGCCCTTCCCTCAGATACTCTGCAATAAATAACATTACACAAATAGAGTTGTCTCAACGCTAGCTAGTGGATGTGGTGTCACACACAATGTACATAACGCCAACTCAACGCTAGCTAGTGGATGTGGTGTCTCACACAATGTACATAACGCCGACACGTAACGCCAACACGTAACGCCAACACGTTCAATAAACACTGACTTAACTTTACAGCTATACTGTAAGCACTGAACTGGAGTGTTTTCTTTCAGATCCTTTATGCAATAAAAAGCGCTGTAAAAGTTAAAAACATTATTATTATTATTGTATTATGAACATGTCTAAGGCAAGACTAATAATGGTAGTGAGCAGTACAGGCTACCGGAGACATTATCTGCAGGTAACTGCCAAAATAATGAAAAACACTTGAGGAAATGAGGGATACAAAGTATATTGAAAGCAGGTGCTTCCACACAGGTGTGGTTCCTGAGTTAATTAAGCAATTAACATCCCATCGTGATTAGGGTCATGTACAAAAATGCTCTGCTGGCCATTATTTTGGCTACCATGGCTATGCCCCCATAGGATGACAATGCCCCCATCCACAGGGTACAAGTGGTCACTGAATGGTTTGATGAGCATGAAAACTATGTAAACCATGTACCACGGCCGTCTCAGTCACCAGACCTCAACCCAATTGAACGCTTATGGGAGACTCTGGAGCGGCTCCGGAGACAGTGTTTTCCACCACCATCAACAAAACACCAAATTATGGAATATCTCGTGGAAGAATGGTGTCGCATCCCTCCAATAGAGTTCCAGACACTTGTAGAATCTATGCCAAGGCGCATTGAACCTGTTCTGGCTCGTGGTGGCCCAACGCCCTATTAAGACACTTTATGTTGGGGTTTCCTTTATTTTGGCAGTTACCTCTATACAGTATAAAACTGCTCCAGCAGAACTACACTGTGGCTGACCTTCTCTCTGCACACCACACATGTACAGTCACTTCCAAAATGACTGGCACCCTTGATAAAGATTAGCAAAAAAGACTATAAAATAAATAAAACAAATACTGAGCTATATTGTATGCATTTCTTTGGGAGGGGGGGAATTATAGTATTTTATACTAATACAATTGCTTAAAGAAAAATATTTTGGTTAACAAGCAATACAACAAAATATTTTAAAGATAGGTACCATAATGATTGCCCTGTTTTCTAGACTTTGTGCAACCTCCCCCTGCGAGGATAACGGCACTGAGCCTTTTTCTAAAATGTTTTATGAGATTGAAGAACACATTAGGAAAGATCTTCAAAAGGGTTGCAAAGCTACCGGTAATTTACAAAAGTTACCGGAATCTTCATTCATTTAGGTAATTAACAGAAAATATATGGCAATCTATGGTAATTTTGGTAAGAGAAAATATACTGATTAATATAAAAAGCATTTAATCAACAATGGCATTCTTTCCAATTAACTCTGCAACTCTTACAACTATTAACTTTTTTCACAACTGCCACCTGTTTGATGCCAAAACATTGACAAATACACACTGACATAGTAAAAATTAATGAAAGTGTGTAAAACAAATATATAGAAAGGATATTTTATGCTGAAACCCTCATATTAAACAACAATGGTTTTCACTAAGTTGATGATCATATTTAAGATAATGTTTTACAGCTTTGTCATTCTGTTTTATTTGAAAATCTTATTTCATTATTTCATTGTTACATGTGATAAGGCCACACAGAGGGCCAGAGATAATTAGACACCTGTAAAAACCTGAAGTACCCAAAATGGTCACTATATGTATTGATAAATCAAATCAAATCAAATCAAATTGTATTGGCCACATGCGCCGAATACAACAGGTGCAGACATTACAGTGAAATGCTTACTTACAGCCCTTAACCAACAGTGCATTTATTTTTTACAAAAAAGTAAAAATAAAACAACAACAAAAAAAGTGTTGAGAAAAAAAGAGCAGAAGTAAAATAAAATAACAGTAGGGAGGCTATATATACAGGGGGGTACCGGTGCAGAGTCAATGTGCGGGGGCACCGGCTAGTTGAGGTAGATGAAGTAATATGTACATGTGGGTAGAGTTAAAGTGACTATGCATAAATAATTAACAGAGTAGCAGCAGCGTAAAAGGATGGGGTGGTGGGGCAGCGCAAATAGTCCGGGTAGCCATGATTAGCTGTTCAGGAGTCTTATGGCTTGGGGGTAGAAGCTGTTGAGAAGTCTTTTGGACCTAGACTTGGCACTCCGGTACCGCTTGCCGTGCAGTAGCAGAGAGAACAGTCTATGACTAGGGTGGCTGGAGTCTTTGACAATTTTGAGGGCCTTCCTCTGACACCGCCTGGTATAGAGGTCCTGGATGGCAGGAAGCTTGGCCCCAGTGATGTACTGGGCCGTACGCACTACCCTCTGTAGTGCCTTGCGGTCGGAGGCCAAGCAGTTGCCATACCAGGCGGTGATGCAACCAGTCAGGATGCTCTCGATGGTGCAGCTGTATAATTTTTTGAAGATCTGAGGTCCCATGCCAAATCTTTTCAGTCTCCTGAGGGGGAATAGGCTTTGCCGTGCCCTCTTCACGACTGTCTTGGTGTGTTTGGACCATGATAGTTCGTTGGTGATGTGGACACCAAGGAACTTGAAGCTCTCAACCTGTTCCACTACAGCCCCGTCAATGACGAATGGGGGCGTGCTCAGTCCTCTTTTTTTTCCTGTAGTCCACAATCATCTCCTTTGTCTTGGTCACGTTGAGGGAGAGGTTGTTGTCCTGGCACCACACGGCCAGGTCTCTGACCTCCTCCCTATAGGCTGTCTCATCGTTGTCGGTGATCAGGCCTACCACTGTTGTGTCGTCGGCAAACTTAATGATGGTGTTGGAGTCGTGCCTGGCCATGCAGTCATGGGTGAACAGAGAGTACAGGAGGGGACTAAGCACGCACCCCTGAGGGCACCCGTGTTGAGGATCAGTGTGGCAGATGTGTTGTTACCTACCCTTACCACCTGGGGGCGGCCCGTCAGGAATTCCAGGATCCAGTTGCAGAGGGAGGTGTTTAGTCCCAGGATCCTTAGCTTAGTGATGAGCTTTGAGGGCACTATGGTGTTGAATGCTGAGCTGTAGTCAATGAATAGCATTCTCACGTAGGTGTTTCTCTTGTCCAGGTGGGAAAGGGCAGTGTGGAGTGCAATAGAGATTGCATCATCTGTGGATCTGTTGGGGCGGTATGCAAATTGGAGTGGGTCTAGGGTTTCTGGGATAATGCTGTTGATGTGAGCCATGACCAGCCTTTCAAAGCACTTCATGGCTACAGACGTCAGTGCTACGGGTCGGTAGTCATTTAGGCAGGTTATCTTAGAGTCCTTGGGCACGGGGACTATGGTGGTCTGCTTGAAACATGTTGGTATTACAGACTCAGTCAGGGATTGTTGAAAATGTCAGTGAAGACACTTGCCAGTTGGTCAGCACATGCTCGGAGTACACATCCTGGTAATCCGTCTGGCCCTGCGGCCTTGTGAATGTTGACCTGCTTAAAAGTCTTACTCACATCGGCTACGGAGAGCGTGATCACATAGTCATCCGGAACAGCTGGTGCTCTCATGCATGCTTCAGTGTTGCTTGCCTCGAAGCGAGCATAGAAGTCGTTTAGCTCGTCTGGAAGTCTTCTGTCACTGGGCAGCTCGCTGCTGTGCTTCCCTTTGTAGTCTGTAATAGTTTTCAAGCCAGCCACATCCGACGAGCGTCAGAGCCAGTGTAGTACGATTCAATCTTAGTCCTGTATTGACTATTTGCCTGTTTGATGGTTCGTCGGAGGGCATAGCAGGATTTCTAATAAGCGTCCGGGTTAGAGTCCCGCTCCTTGAAAGCGGCAGCTCTACCCTCTACCAGTGCGAATGTTTCCTGTAATCCATGGCTTCTGGTTGGGGTATGTACGTACGGTCACTGTGGGGACGACATCATCGATGCACTTATCGATGAAGCCAGTGACTGATGTGGTGTACTCCTCAATGCTATCTGAAGAATCCCGGAACATGTTCCAGTCTGTTCTAGCAAAACAGTCCTGTAGCTTAGCATCTGCATCATCTGACCACTTTTTTATTAACCGAGTCACTGGTGCTTCCTGCTTTAGTTTTTGCTTATAATCAGGAATCAGGAGGATAGAGTTATGGTCAGATTTGCCAAATGGAGGGCGAGGGAGAGCTTTGTATGCGTCTCTGTGTGTGGAGTAAATGATACCAACATTCTGGTAGTTTACTGAACGATACCAACAAAGACAACAACTTTTTGGTAGTTTACTGGTAAACTTACAACGTTTCTAGTAATATACCCTCCCATTGCAACCCTAATCTTAGATCATTCCTCCATAAAGAATCATTCCAGATCCTTGATATAAACTTTTTGGCGCAGCGGCCTAAGGCACTGCATCTCAGTGCTAGAGGCGTCACTACAGACCCCCCTGGTTCGATTCCAGGCTGTATCACAATCCGGCCGTGATTGGGAGTCCCATAGGGCGGCGCACAATTGGCCCAGCGTCGTCCGGGTTTGGCCGGGGTAGGCCGTCATTGTAAATAAGAATTTGTTCTTAACTGACTTGCCTAGTCAAATAAAGGTTAAATAAACGTACAGGTGTGTACAGTGCCTAATCAAGGGCATTCTTCCATCATCACAACACCAATACATTCTCAGCACCAATGGTCAGGACGCCTCGCATACGTTTCATTACCGAAGCTGCGAATGATAATATGCTAGGTATGTTTAGGTCATACAGCTGGGTATGAAGATGGGTGGAATATCTGGAAGACAGCAAAGTCCAACTTCACGTGCATTCCTAAAAGGATCTTGGGAAGTGTGTGTGTTGTGAGTGCTCACATGCGTGTGCGTGTGTGTGTGTTTGGTTAATTGTTAATGAAAGGAAATCCCCAACAGGTTTGTGTTAAAAGGCTGTCAGTAGAAACAGGGAACAGCTGCCAACCGCAGGAATGCACAAGTGCTACAGCAGCACAGAGTGACTGGCACCAGGAAGTTACACCCCACTTTGTAATAATATGGTGCTCTTTGGTCACACGCCAAATTGGTCATTGCCAATGTAGACATAGCAGAACTATCAGATCATTTTGCACAAATACATCAAACTCAGATAAACTATAATTATATGCCTGGAGGTTGAGCTTCGTATCAAAAATATTATGCAAACCTTAAATGATATTTAGCAGGGAGATTTTAGAAGACGTTTCAGAATATCTAATAGTGACGAATACATTCAATATCAAACAAAGTGCGTTTCATTGGTTACTAAAATGACCAACAATATAGAACCAATAACATCAGGGATAGCATAAATAATAGGGCAACAACAACATCAACGACAACAACAGTAGAAGTGCTTGAACAACAATATAGGTGTTTCTTCCCATACCAATATAATGCAACCCATTTCTTCCCATACCAAAATAAAGCAACACATTTCTTCCCATACCAATATAATGCAACCCATTTCTTCCCATACCAAAATAAAGCAACACATTTCTTCCCATACCAATATAATGCAACCCATTTCTTCCCATACCAATATAAAGCAACCCATTTCTTCCCATACCAATATAAAGCAACCCATTTCTTCCCATACCAATATAAAGCAACCCATTTCTACCCATACCAATATAAGCAATCCATTTCTTCCCATACCAATATAAAGCAACCAATTTCTTCCCATACCAATATAAAGCAACCAATTTCTTCCCATACCAATATAAAGCAACCCATTTCTTCCCATACCAATATAAAGCAACCCATTTCTTCCCATACCGCTCTGACACTTGGTACAAAAGTACAAAAGTCAATCGTTCCATACAGTCTATCCTTTGGTACATAATTAAACAGTGCATATATCCACTGATCGACATGGGAGATGTATTCAACAACCACTCACGGGTAATCTCCTTCTTAGTAGTGGCTGCCAAGAACAGATTTAACAAGTATTTTTCCTTTTGTTAAGCCATCAGGAAGATGACCTAGGTACAGTATTATAGGAGTGTGATACGTGTGCTACATCAACGCCCACAATGTCCAGTCAGATAACTGATTAACCCCTAGTTGTCTCACATTTACCCAATTGGTATATGAAGAGCACTGATATGAAGGACGTCATAACCCTTCAAATAAAGTGTTACAGATTTCTCAATGTTATGGGCATTTTTCCCCCATGTAGGCATGGGCCCGATGCTTGTGTTTTTCTCAAATTGGTGGCATTCGTTTATGTTATTGAACTGTGGGTAGAAGAATGGATGAATGCCTGGTTTGTAAATCAGCCACTAAGCTCCTCACCGCAGACCCATTTTGTGAGCCGTTAATTAGGGGTAGGTCCATTAAGCAGCTTGTTCAGTCCGATGCAGGCAGAAGGCAGACTTTCTTGCCAAATGATTAAGATCTATTTAAAAATTTGTCAGATGTTACTATGATATACTGAAGTATAATTACAAGCATTCCATAAGTGTCAAAGGCTTTTATTGACAATTACATGAAGTTTATGCAAAGAGTCAATATTTGCAGTGTTGACCCTTCTTTTTCAAGACCTCTGCAATCCGCCCTGGCATGCTGTCAATTAACTTCTGGGCCACATCCTGACTGATGGCAGCCCATTCTTGCATAATCAATGCTTGGAGTTTGTCAGAATTTGTGGGTTTTCGTTTGTCCACCGGCCTCTTGAGGATCGACCACAAGTTCTCAATGGGATTAAGGTCTGGGGAGTTTCCTGGCCATGGACCCAAAATGTCGATGTTTTGTTCCCCGAGCCACTTAGTTATCACTTTTGCCTTATGGCAAGGTGCTCCATCATGCTGGAAAAGGCATTGGTCGTCACCAAACTGTTCTTGGATGGTTGGGAGAAGTTGCTCTCGGAGGATGTGTTGGAACCATTCTTTATTCATGGCTGTGTTCTTAGGCAAAATTGTGAGTGAGCCCACTCCCTTGGCTGGGAAGCAACCCCACACATGAATGGTCTCAGGATGCTTTACTGTTGGCATGACACAGGACTGATGGTAGCCCTCACCTTGTCTTCTCCAGACAAGGTTTTTTCCGGATGCCCCAAACAATGGGAAAGGGGATTCATCAGAGAAAATGACTTTACCCCAGTCCTCAGCAGTCCAATCCCTGTACCTTTAGCAGAATATCAGTCAGTCCTTTATGTTTTTCCTGGAGAGAAGTGGCTTCTTTGCTGCCCTTCTTGACACGAGGCCATCCTCCAAAAGTCTTCGCCTCACTGTGCGTGCAGATGCACTCACACCTGCCTGCAAAAGTATTCACCCCCCTTGGCGTTTTTTCAATTTTGTTGCATTACAACCTGTAATTTAAATGGATTTTGATTTCATGTAATGGACATACACAAAATAGTCCAAATTGGTGAAGTGAAATTAAAAAAATAACTTATTTCAAAAAATTCTACAAAATAAATAACGGAATAGTGGTGCGTGCATATGAATTCACCCCCTTTGCTATGAAGCCCCTAAATAAGATCTGGTGCAACCAATTACATTCAGAAGTCACAAAATTAGTTAAATAAAGTCCACCTTTGTGCAATCTAAGTGTCACTTGATCTGTCACATGATCTCAGTATATATACACCTGTTCTGAAAGGCCCCAGAGTCTGCAACACCACCAAGCAAGCGGCACCATGAAGACCAAGGATGTCACGCCCTGACCTCGAAAGCCTGTTATTCTTTAGTTACGTTGGTCAGGGTGTGAATGCTAGAGGTTTTCATGTGAATATCTAGGTATCTATGTGTAGATCTAGATTGTATATTTCTATGTTGGCCGGGTGTGGTTCCCAATTAGAGGCAGCTGTCGATCGTTGTCTCTGTTTGGGGATCATACTTAGGTAGCCATTTTGCCTACCTATGTTGTGGGATCTTGACTCTTGTTTGGCTTGTTTGTGTGTAGCCATTGTGAGCTTTACGGTACGTTGCTTTTGTTGTTTTGTTGTGTGTTAACTTCGTTAATAAACATGTATGCATTCCACGCTGCACCTTGGTCCAATCCTGTACTCAACGAATGTGACAAAGGAGCTCTCCAAACAGGTCAGGGACAAAGTTGTGGAGAAGTACAGATCAGGGTTGGGTTATAAAAAAATATCTGAAACTTTGAACGTCCCACTGAGCACCATTAAATCCAATATAAAAAAATTGAAAGAATATGGCACCACAACAAACCTGCCAAGAGAGGGCCACCCACCAAAACTCATGGACCAGGCAAGGAGGGCATTAATCAGAGAGGCAACAAAGAGACCAAAGATAACCCTGAAGGAGCTGCAAAGCTCCACAGCAGAGATTGGAGTATCTGTCCATAGGACCACTTTAAGCCGTACACTCCACAGAGCTGGGCTTTACGGAAGAGTGGCCAGAAAAAAGCCATTGCTTACAGAAAAAAACAAGTTTGGTGTTCGCCAAAAGGCATGTGGGAGACTCTCCAAACATATGGAAGAACGTACTCTGGTCAGATGAGACTAAAATTCCGCTTTTTGGCCGTCAAGGAAAACGCTATGTCTGGCGCAAACCCAACACCTCTCATCACCTCTCATCACCCCGAGAACACCATCCCCACAGTGAAGCATGGTGGTGGTTTAAGGGGAAACATTTAAATGTCTTGGAATGGCCTAGTCAAAGCCCAGACCTCAATCCAATTGAGAATCTGTGGTATGACTTAAAGATTACTGTACACCAGCGGAACCCATCCAACTTGAAGGAGCTGGAGCAGTTTTGCCTTGAGTAATGGGCAAAAATCCAAGTGGCTAGATGTGCCAAGCTTATAGAGACATATCCCAAGAGACTTGCCACTGTAATTGCTGCAAAAGGTGGCTCTACAAAATATTGACTTTGGGTGGGTGAATAGTTATGCACGCTCAAGTTTTCTGTTTTTTTGTCTTATTTCTTGTTTGTTTCACAATAAAAAATATTTTGCATCTTCAAAGTGGTAGGCATGTTGTGTAAATCAAATTATACAAACCCCCCCAAAAATCCATTTTAATTCCAGGTTGTAAGGCAACAAAAATAGGAAGAATGCCAAGGGGGGTGAATACTTTCGCAAGCCACTGTAAATGTTCATAGAAAATTATCCTACGTGTCAAAGTGTAGGTGATAGACTATGCATATTGGCTAGACCGATGTTCAGACCGATGCTGACAGGAGGAAGGCGCCAGGAAATGGAGCCAAACTTTCATGATACTTTTAATTACATATACAGCCCCTTCAGAAAGTATTCACACCCCTTGACTTTTTCAAAATGTTGTTGTGTTACAGCCTCAATTTAAAAATGGATTACATTTAGATTTTTTGTCACTGGCCTACACACAATACCCCATAATGTCAAAGTGGAATTATGCTTTTTACAAATTAACTTAAAATGAAAAGTGTCTTGAGTCAATAAGTATTCAACCTCTTTGTCATGGCAAGCCTAAATAAGTTCAAGAGTAAAAATTTGCTTAACAAGTCACATAAATTGCATGGAATTATCTGTAAGCTCCCTCAGTCAAGCAGTGAATTTCAAACACAAATTCAGGATGGTGTATCAATACATCCAGTCACTACCAAGATACAGGCGTTCTTCCTAACTCAGTTGCCGGAGAGGAAGGAAACCACTCAGGGATTTCACCATGAGGCCAATGGTCTTTAAAACAGTTACATAGTTTAATGGCTGTGATTGGAGAAAACTGAGGATGGATCAACAACATTGTAGTTACTCCACAATACAAACCTAATTGCAACAAGGCACTGAAGTAATACTGCAGAAATGTGGCAGAGCAATGAACTTTGTCCTGAATACAAAGTGTTATGTTTGGGGCAAATCTAATCCAACAAATTACTGAGTACCATTCTCCATATTTTAAAGCATAGTGGTGGCTGCATCATGTTATGGGTATGCTTGTAATCATTATGGACTGGGGAGTTTTTCAGGATAAAAAAGAAACAGAATGGAGCTAAGCACAGGCAAAATCCTAGAGGAAAACCTGGTTCAGTCTGCTTTCCATCAGACACTGGGAGAATAATTCACCTTTCTGCAGGACAATAACCTAAAGCCAAATCTACACTGGAGTTGCTTACCAAGAAGACAGTGAATGTTCCTGAGTGGCAGAGTTAAAGTTTTGACATAAATCTGCTTGGAAATCTATGAGAAGACCTGGAAATGGTTGTCTAGCAATGATTAACAACCAATTTGACAGAGCTTGAGGAATTTTGAAAAGAATATGGAAAGCTCTTAGAAATGTACCAAAGGTGATTGACTCAGGGGGTTGAATACTTATCTAATCAAGATACAGTGGCAAGAAAAAGTATGTGAACCCTTTGGAATTACCTGGATTTCTCCACAAATTGGTCATAAAATGTGATCTGATCTTCATCTAAGTCACAACAATGGACACACACAGTGTGCTTAAACTAGTAACACAGAAATTATTGTATTTTTCTTGTACATATTGAATACATCATTTAAACATTCACAGTGTAGGTTGGAAAAAGTATGTGAACCCCTAGGCTAATGACTTCTCCAAACGCTAATTAGAGTCAGGAGTCAGCTAACCTGGAGCCAATCAATGAGGCGAGATTGGAGATGTTGGTTAGCGCTGCCCTGCCCTATAAAAAACACTCACAAAATGTGAGTGCTATTCACAAGAAGCATTGCCTGATGTGAACCATGCCTCAAACAAAAGAGATCTCAGATTCAGAAATGTTGACTTCCATAAAGCTGGAAAGGGTTACAAAATGAACTCTAAAAGCCTTGATGTTCATCAGTCCACGGTAAGCCAAACTGTCTATAAATGGAGAAAGTTCAGCACTGTTTCTACTCTCCCTAGGAGTGGCCGTCCTGCAAAGATGACTGCAAGAGCACAGCGCAGAATGCTCAACGAGGTTAAGAAGAATCCTAGAGTGTCAGCTAAAGACTTACAGAAATCTCTGGAACATGCTAACATCTCTGTTGACGAGGCTACAATACGTAAAACACTAAACAAGAATGGTGTTCATGGGAGGACACCACGGAAGAAGCCACTGCTGTCCAAAAAAAAACATTGCTGCACGTCTGAAGTTCGCAAAAGAGCACCTGGATGTTCCACAGCGCTACTGGAAAAATATTCTGTGGACAGATCAAACTAAAGTTGAGTTGTTTGGAAGGAACACACAACACTATGTGTGGAGAAAAAAAGGCACAGCACACCAACATCAAAACCTCACCCCAACTGTAAAGTATGGTGGAGGGAGCATCATGGTTTGGGGCTGCTTTGCTGCCTCAGGGCCTGGACGGCTTGCTATCATCGACGGAAAAATGAATTCCCAAGTTTATCAATACATTTTGCAGGAGAATGTAAGGCTATCTGCGAAAAGCAGAAGTTGGGTGATGCAACAGGACAACGACCGAAAACCCAGAAGTAAATCAACAACAGAATGGCTTCAACAGAAGAAAATACGCCTTCTGGAGTGGCCCAGTCAGAGTCCTGACTTCAACCCGATTGAGATGCTGTGGCATGACCTCAAGAGAGCGGTTCACACCAGACGTACCAAGAATATTGCTGAACTGAAACAGTTTTGTAAAGAGGAATGGTCCAAAATTCCTCCTGACCGTTGTGCAGGTCTGATCCGCTACTACAGAACAGGTTATTGCTGCCAAAGGAGGGTCTAACCAGTTATTCAATCCAAGGGTTCACATACTTTTCCCACCATGCACTGTGAATGTTTAATAAGGTGTGTTCAATAAAGACATGAAAACGTATAATAGTTTGTGTGTTATGAGTTTAAGCAGACTGTGTGTGTCTATTGTTGTGACTTAGATGAAGATCAGATCAAATCTTATGACCAATTTATGCAGAAATCCAGGTAATTCCAAAGGTTTCACATACATGCTGTCTTTCCACTGTATATTAGTGTTTTATTTTTCATTGTTTTACAAATGTTAAACATTTTCTTCCACTTTGAGTATTTTGTGTAGATTTTTTTGGGGGGAAAATTACAATTAAATCCATTTTAATCCCACTTTGTAACGCAACAAAATGTAGAAAACGTCAAGAGGTGTGCATACTTTCTGAAGGCACGCCAGTCATGTTTGACAAATATAATGTAGGATAATTAACATTAAAGGGCAACTCCACCACTTTTCAACCTCATATTCATTATCTCCAGCACCATACCAGTGTCTACTTATGTGAAAATGGCGAAAAAAAAAAAACACAATTTAAAAAAACTCCCTCTGGCTAGAAACTCATTGCAGATTTGGGAAAATCGCTGTTTTCATATAGGGTTGGGCGGTATCCATACCAGGGTATAAGATATTACCGAATGTGCACACAAGTGGTGCTATTAAAGAAAATATCTATATATATTATTTTTTTTACGCATAAAACAATTTAGGCAACAGGGACCTTGATCTAGACTGGGTACCAGTGTCTTTAGATAATCCACTCCCTGTACTCCATGTCACGTGCTAAAGAGACTGGCCTTTCTGCCATCTTCAAATATGAACATTCTATCATTAATGAGCTCAAGGAGAAGAGTGGATTTGATCTTGATTCGATCACCCTCACAGCTACCCAATCACAACGATTATGCAAATATTGGAACTGTCACTTTTTTCTCTCTCCACAGAACATGTTGGTATCCCGTTGCTAAGCAGCCATTTTTTTGTTTCTCCAGACGAAACCAGTCTGTCAAAAGTTGCTACCTCAAGTCTAAATTCTCAAACTATATACTGCAATTCCAACCACAAAACTTCTTAGTTTCGATTTTAAGCCTCAAAACACAGCAACTTACCTAGCTAACAGCTAAATGTTTGTTTTTGACTTTGTTATAAATTCTAATTCAATTTTCTAGGCTCCACATGTTGCCATGGAAAATATTAATGTTATTTCCTACAACCAATGAGCAACTCTGCAGTAAATCCAGCGCATATTGAATGTTGAGATTGCCAAAAGGCCAGTCTCTTTGGCAATGACAAGGAGTGGCAAGGAGTGGAATGTTAACTAAAGAGACTGATACTCAGACTAATCTTGAGCCAGGAGGGGATTGAATGTCTCTGCTGTAAACACGAAGCTTGATCTTGACATCTAGCCACTTAGCTAGCATGTTAGCAAACCAAATGCATAGCTGGAGCCCTGAACCCTGAGCTGGATCTAATTTATTTTACACATCTGCTCACCCAACATACTGTAAGCCCTCTACTCTCTTACCCAAGGATCAATCTCCCCATCACCCCCAGCTAGTCAGTCTAACTGAAACCACATGTCAGGCTGGAAAAACCTCAGAATCCTCCTCTGCAAAATACAGGTGAGGGCTTCCCACAACACACACCTGTTGCCAATAAAAAAAAAAAACTATAAAAAACACTATCCCTCAGAGAACCTCCCCGGAAACATCTGTCATGTTTGACCTTGCTAAATACATGGCCCGTTGTGACCTTATGACAGCCGGCCTCACAAGATTTTACGACATGCCAGAGAACTATTGGGCGTGGAAGTCGACCTTCTGCAACGCCACTGAAGGACTAGACGTGAAACCCAGTGAAGAGCTCGACCTGCTGTCTAAGTGGCTTGGCCCCAAGTCTTCAGAACATGCCAAAAGAATAAAGTCAGTACAAAGTGCTACAGCGCTCCAGAGGGGATGGAGGCAGCTCTCTTCTTCAAAATCGACAACTTCCTGTGGATTTCAAGCACAGACCATTAGAGACTTCGAGAGCTTGGAGACCTGATGTTAGAGGTGGAAGCTGCCAAAGCGGAGGGATACTTAACTGGTCTTTCCTACCTCGACACTGCGGGATCAATCCCATTGTTGAAAGGCTCCCCATCAAGCTACAAGCAAAGGCATTCTGTTTTCTTTCCACCTTTTTCATTCTTTTGTTCCCTCATCCGTAATGAAGCAAGGATTCGCAACGACCCCAGCTTTACTACGCCTTCGCCAAGATACTGAAACATGAAGGCCTTTATCTCAGTGCACTAGACAGAAGTGGATAACTCAGCCCATACAGACATGCAACAAGAGGTAATAATAATAATAATAATAATAATAATAATAATAATAAATAATAATAATAATAATAAGGTAGTTGGGGATGTAGACAGTAGTGCTGAGCGATTAACCGAAATGTTGGTTATTTTACTTTTAAACAACTAATTGACCGACGTTGGTTATTTAAATTCTATTTTGTTCTGATTTTTTTCTGTGAGCTCAATGCGCAGATAAATCAGATCCAGCCTGAACTGTGCGATGTTGTAGGGAGTTGTAGTTTCCAACAGGCCAATATTCTACATAGTTTAGCGCAGAATACGGGGTAATTAACTACAATGACCATAATCCTTTGTGCATTTACTTGTCCGGTCTGTGTTTCTTTTACACCTGCTATGGAACAGACAGAAGATTGCGCGACCATGAGGGGTATCAGGTATCTCTACCTGAAAATACTTGATCTAAGTGATTGACAGTTGGTATTCAGCAGTCATAAAAGTATGCCTTATTTACTTTTAAGAACTACTAAAATAGTGATTTAGTCAGACAGCATAGGCAGCAGCTCTATAGAGATGAGATGATGACTTGGAATGAAATAATAAAGTCATCAAATAAAACTAATGGAATATACACATCAACTGAAATATGTTATTAGAGTAAAGTAAGGTGAATAAATGATGGTTAATAAGTCATTAGCATTGGTGGGCAGTCACTACCATCATGGGACATTTATTAATTGTTTTATTCTGTGTTGTTACAGCATTCAACCCACATAAATCGAAACCGAAATCGAAAACCGTGATTATTTTTTAAATAATCTAACGGAAACCGAACCGACCTCAAAAAGCAGTAATCACTCACAGAGAGTGTCCCATCCACAAACGTCCCCCTCTCAAGGTGAACAGGGTTTAGGGCCTCTGGAGGATCGTAAATGTTTTCTCAAGGAAAATGACATGGATGCTGCGCCTCCACATCAAGCCAAGAGCTGCCTAGTCCTCATCCACTGTGCAGTGTAACAGTAACCAACAAGAGCTGCCTAGTCCTCATCCACTGTGCAGAGTGGAACAGTAACCAACAAGAGCTGCCTAGTCCTCATCCACTGTGCAGAGTGTAACAGTAACCAACAAGAGCTGCCTAGTCCTCATCTACTGTGCAGAGCGTAACAGTAACCAACAAGAGCTGCCTAGTCCTCATCCACTGTGCAGAGTGGAACAGTAACCAACAAGAGCTGCCTAGTCCTCATCCACTGTGCAGAGTGTAACAGTAACCAACAAGAGCTGCCTAGTCCTCATCCACTGTGCAGAGTGTAACAGTAACCAACAAGAGCTGCCTAGTCCTCATCCACTGTGCAGAGTGTAACAGTAACCAACAAGAGCTGCCTAGTCCTCATCCACTGTGCAGAGCGTAACAGTAACCAACAAGAGCTGCCTAGTCCTCATCCACTGTGCAGAGCGTAACAGTAACCAACAAGAGCTGCCTAGTCCTCATCCACTGTGCAGAGTGTAACAGTAACCAACAAGAGCTGCCTAGTCCTCATCCACTGTGCAGAGCGTAACAGTAACCAACAAGAGCTGCCAAGTCCTCATTCACTGTGCAGAGTATAACAGTAACCAACAAGAGCTGCCTAGTCCTCATCTCCTGTGCAGAGCGTAACAGTAACCAACAAGAGCTGCCAAGTCCTCATCCACTGTGCAGAGTGTAAAAGTAACCAACAAGAGCTGCCTAGTCCTCATCTACTGTGCAGAGCGTAACAGTAACCAACAAGAGCTGCCAAGTCCTCATTCACTGTGCAGAGTGTAACAGTAACCAACAAGAGCTGCCTAGTCCTCATCTACTGTGCAGAGCGTAACAGTAACCAACAAGAGCTGCCAAGTCCTCATCCACTGTGCAGAGTGTAACAGTAACCAACAAGAGCTGCCTAGTCCTCATCTACTGTGCAGAGCGTAACAATAACCAACAAGAGCTGCCAAGTCCTCATCCACTGTGCAGAGTGTAACAGTAACCAACAAGAGCTACCTAGTCCTCATCCACTGTGCAGAGTGTAACAGTAACCAACACGAGCTGCCTAGTCCTCATCCACTGTGGAGAGTGTAACAGTAACCAACAAGAGCTGCCTAGTCCTCATCCACTGTGCAGAGCTTAACAGTAACCAACAAGAGCTGCCTAGTCCTCATCCACTGTGCAGAGCGTAACAGTAACCAACAAGAGCTGCCAAGTCCTCATTCACTGTGCAGAGTGTAACAGTAACCAACAAGAGCTGCCTAGTCCTCATCCACTGTGCAGAGTGTAACAGTAACCAACAAGAGCTGCCAAGTCCTCATCCACTGTGCAGAGTGTAACAGTAACCAACAAGAGCTGCCTAGTCCTCATCCACTGTGCAGAGTGTAACAGTAACCAACAAGAGCTGCCTAGTCATCATCCACTGTGCAGAGTGTAACAGTAACCAACAAGAGCTGCCTAGTCCTCATCCACTGTGCAGAGTGTAACAGTAACCAACAAGAGCTGCCTAGTCCTCATTCACTGTGCAGAGTGTAACAGTAACCAACAAGAGCTGCCTAGTCCTCATCCACTGTGCAGAGTGTAACATTAACCAACAAGAGCTGCCTAGTCCTCATCCTCTGTGCAGAGTGTAACAGTAACCAACAAGAGCTGCCTAGTCCTCATCCACTGTGCAGAGTGTAACAGTAACCAACATGAGCTGCCAAGTCCTCATTCACTGTGCAGAGTATAACAGTAACCAACAAGAGCTGCCTAGTCCTCATCTCCTGTGCAGAGCGTAACAGTAACCAACAAGAGCTGCCAAGTCCTCATCCACTGTGCAGAGTGTAAAAGTAACCAACAAGAGCTGCCTAGTCCTCATCTACTGTGCAGAGCGTAACAGTAACCAACAAGAGCTGCCAAGTCCTCATTCACTGTGCAGAGTGTAACAGTAACCAACAAGAGCTGCCTAGTCCTCATCTACTGTGCAGAGCGTAACAGTAACCAACAAGAGCTGCCAAGTCCTCATCCACTGTGCAGAGTGTAACAGTAACCAACAAGAGCTGCCTAGTCCTCATCTACTGTGCAGAGCGTAACAATAACCAACAAGAGCTGCCAAGTCCTCATCCACTGTGCAGAGTGTAACAGTAACCAACAAGAGCTACCTAGTCCTCATCCACTGTGCAGAGTGTAACAGTAACCAACACGAGCTGCCTAGTCCTCATCCACTGTGCAGAGTGTAACAGTAACCAACAAGAGCTGCCTAGTCCTCATCCACTGTGCAGAGCTTAACAGTAACCAACAAGAGCTGCCTAGTCCTCATCCACTGTGCAGAGCGTAACAGTAACCAACAAGAGCTGCCAAGTCCTCATTCACTGTGCAGAGTGTAACAGTAACCAACAAGAGCTGCCTAGTCCTCATCCACTGTGCAGAGTGTAACAGTAACCAACAAGAGCTGCCAAGTCCTCATCCACTGTGCAGAGTGTAACAGTAACCAACAAGAGCTGCCTAGTCCTCATCCACTGTGCAGAGTGTAACAGTAACCAACAAGAGCTGCCTAGTCATCATCCACTGTGCAGAGTGTAACAGTAACCAACAAGAGCTGCCTAGTCCTCATCCACTGTGCAGAGTGTAACAGTAACCAACAAGAGCTGCCTAGTCCTCATTCACTGTGCAGAGTGTAACAGTAACCAACAAGAGCTGCCTAGTCCTCATCCACTGTGCAGAGTGTAACATTAACCAACAAGAGCTGCCTAGTCCTCATCCACTGTGCAGAGTGTAACAGTAACCAACAAGAGCTGCCTAGTCCTCATCCACTGTGCAGAGTGTAACAGTAACCAACATGAGCTGCCAAGTCCTCATCCACTGTGCAGAGTGTAACAGTAACCAACAAGAGCTGCCTAGTCCTCATCTACTGTGCAGAGTGTAACTGTAACCAACAAGAGCTGCCAAGTCCTCATCCACTGTGCAGAGTGTAACAGTAACCAACAAGAGCTGCCTAGTCCTCATCCACTGTGCAGAGCGTAACAGTAACCAACAAGAGCTGCCTAGTCCTCATCCACTGTGCAGAGCGTAACAGTAACCAACAAGAGCTGCCTAGTCCTCATCCACTGTGCAGAGCGTAACAGTAACCAACAAGAGCTGCCTAGTCCTCATCCACTGTTCAGAGCGTAACAGTAACCAACAAGAGCTGCCAAGTCCTCATCCACTGTGCAGAGCGTAACAGTAACCAACAAGAGCTGCCTAGTCCTCATCCACTGTGCAGAGTGTAACAGTAACCAACAAGAGCTGCCTAGTCCTCATCCACTGTGCAGAGCGTAACAGTAACCAACAAGAGCTGCCTAGTCCTCATCCACTGTGCAGAGCGTAACAGTAACCAACAAGAGCTGCCTAGTCCTCATCCACTGTGCAGAGCGTAACAGTAACCAACAAGAGCTGCCTAGTCCTCATCCACTGTGCAGAGCGTAACAGTAACCAACAAGAGCTGCCTAGTCCTCATCCACTGTGCAGAGTGTAACAGTAACCAACAAGAGCTGCCTAGTCCTCATCCACTGTGCAGAGCGTAACAGTAACCAACAAGAGCTGCCTAGTCCTCATCCACTGTGCAGAGCGTAACAGTAACCAACAAGAGCTGCCTAGTCCTCATCCACTGTGCAGAGTGTAACAGTAACCAACAAGAGCTGCCAAGTCCTCATCCACTGTTCAGAGCGTAACAGTAACCAACAAGAGCTGCCTAGTCCTCATCCACTGTGCAGAGCGTAACAGTAACCAACAAGAGCTGCCTAGTCCTCATCCACTGTGCAGAGCGTAACAGTAACCAACAAGAGCTGCCTAGTCCTCATCCACTGTGCAGAGCGTAACAGTAACCAACATGGCGCAGCTCTTCACGCTGGGCTATAACAGAGGTTCCCATAGAGCATGGCGGCGAGGGAGACGCCCACTCTCACATAATCAGACATGAGCATGCCAAAGAACGAACGATTGTCAACGCATTCAAAACTACCATCATTGAAAATGCAACCAGCAACTACGCCTCCAGACCAATCGAGCCACAGCCAGCAAGCCTCCACAGCCAGCAAGCCTCCACAGCCAGCAAGACTCCACAATCAGCAAGCCTCCACAATCAGCAAGCCTCCACAATCAGCAAGCCTCCACATTCAGCAAGCCTCCACAGCAAGCAAGCCTCCACAGCCCTTAAGCCTTGAGAATCAGGCAGCTTCCAGAGTAAACCAGCTTCCAGAGTAGTGTTCTCCTGGCATCTGCCAAACCCAGATTTGTCCATCGGAGTGCCAGATGGTGAAGTGTAATTAATCACTCCAGAGAACGTGTTACCACTGCTCCAGAATCCAATGGTGGCGAGCTTTACACCACTCCAGCCGACGCTTGGCATTGCGCTAGGTGATCTTAGGCTTGTGTGCGGCTGCTCAGCCATGGAAACCCATTTCATGAAGCTCCCGACAAACCGTTCTTGTGCTGACGTTGCTTCCAGAGGCAGTTTGGAACTCGGTAGTGAGTGTTGCAACCGAGGACAGACGATTTGTACACGCTACGCAATTCAGAATTCCGCGGTCCCGTTCTGTGAGCTTGTGTGGCCTACCACTTCGCAGCTGAGCCGTTGTTGCTCCTAGACGTTTCCACTTCACAATAACAGCACTTACAGTTGACCGGGGCAGCTCTAGCAGGGCAGTAATGTAACAAACTGACTTGTTGGAAAGGTGGCATCGTATGATGGTGCCACATTGAAAGTCGCTGAGCTCTTCAGTAAGGCCATTCTACTGCCACTGTTTGTCTATGGGGATTGCATGGCTGTGTGCTCGATTGTATACACCTGTCAGCAATGGGGTGTGGCTGAAATAGCCGAATCCACTAATTTGAAGGGGTGTCCACATACTTTTGTATATAAAGTGTAGAACAGGACAATGCCACAGTATCAAAACCACACAAAGCAATAGGACCAGGGAGGAAATGGTTGGAAAAATAAAGCTGAGACCCCTTTTGGGTGTGAAATTGCCCAGAACAAAGAAATGAATGAGGGATCCTTGTAACGTAATTGTCTAATTATGTTGTTGGTTGGGCAGATGGGGCGCGGCTTTAACTAGGACACTGTGCTGCTTCTTCTCTCTCCAGACTCCACAACAAAAAGGCCAAGCAGACAGCCAGCCTCTTCAGCAGCTAGACAGACATCCAGCCACTTCAGCAGCTAGCCTCTTCAGCAGCTAGACAGCTAGCCTCTTCAGCAGCTAGACACTAGACAGCTAGACAGCTAGCCTCTTCAGCAGCTAGACAGCTAGACAGCTAGACAGCTAGACAGCTAGCCTCTTCAGCAGCTAGACAGCTAGACAGCTAGCCTCTTCAGCAGCTAGACAGCTAGATACTAGACAGCTAGACAGCTAGACAGCTAGACACTAGACAGCTAGCCTCTTCAGCAGCTAGACAGCTAGACACTAGACAGCTAGACAGCTAGACAGCTAGACACTAGACAGCTAGACAGCTAGACAGCTAGACAGCTAGACAGCTAGCCTCTTCAGCAGCTAGACAGCTAGACACTAGACAGCTAGACAGCTAGACACTAGACAGCTAGACAGCTAGACAGCTAGACACTAGACAGCTAGCCTCTTCAGCAGCTAGACAGCTAGACACTAGACAGCTAGACAGCTAGACAGCTAGACACTAGACAGCTAGACAGTTAGACACTAGACACTAGACACTAGACAGCTAGACACTAGACAGCTAGACAGCTAGACAGCTAGCCTCTTCAGCAGCTAGACAGCTAGACAGCTAGACAGCTAGACAGCTAGACAGCTAGACACTAGACAGCTAGACAGTTAGACACTAGACACTAGACAGCTAGACACTAGACAGCTAGACAGCTAGACAGCTAGCCTCTTCAGCAGCTAGACAGCTAACCTCTTCAGCAGCTAGACAGCTAGACACTAGACAGCTAGACAGTTAGACACTAGACACTAGACAGCTAGACAGCTAGACAGCTAGACAGCTAACCTCTTCAGCAGCTAGACAGCTAGACACTAGACAGCTAGACAGTTAGACACTAGACACTAGACAGCTAGACAGCTAGACAGCTAGACAGCTAGACAGCTAGACAGCTAACCTCTTCAGCAGCTAGACATCTAGACAGCTAGACAGCTAGACAGCTAGACAGCTAGCCTCTTCAGCAGCTAGACAGCTAGACACTAGACAGCTAGACAGCTAGACAGCTAGACACTAGACAGCTAGCCTCTTCAGCAGCTAGACAGCTAGACACTAGACAGCTAGACAGCTAGACAGCTAGCCTCTTCAGCAGCTAGACAGCTAGACACTAGACAGCTAGACAGCTAGCCTCTTCATCAGCTAGACAACTAGACACTAGACAGCTAGACAGCTAGACAGCTAGACACTAGACAGCTAGACAGCTAGACAGCTAGCCTCTTCAGCAGCTAGACAGCTAGACACTAGACAGCTAGACAGCTAGCCTCTTCAGCAGCTAGACAGCTAGACACTAGACAGCTAGACAGCTAGACAGCTAGACACTAGACAGCTAGACAGCTAGACAGCTAGACACTAGACAGCTAGACAGCTAGACAGCTAGCCTCTTCAGCAGCTAGACAGCTAGACACTAGACAGCTAGACAGCTAGCCTCTTCATCAGCTAGACAACTAGACACTAGACAGCTAGACAGCTAGACAGCTAGACAGCTAGACACTAGACAGCTAGACAGCTAGACAGCTAGACAGCTAGCCTCTTCAGCAGCTAGACAGCTAGACACTAGACACTAGACAGCTAGACAGCTAGACACTAGACAGCTAGACAGCCAGACAGCTAGCCTCT
>NC_059222.1:42391709-42541709 GCF_020615455.1 Coregonus clupeaformis | reverse complement strand
AGGCTGTATCTAGGCTGTATCTAGGCTGTATCCAGGCTGTAACTAGGCTGTTCTAGGCTGTATCTAGGCTGTTCTAGGCTGTATCTAGGCTGTTCTAGGCCAACGGGATACTCATTATTAGAAGCAGGCCAGTCAGTCAGTGTTTGACAGCAGCATGGACTATTGAGTGTCTTTACAATGATCATCACTACAGGGTGAGTGTCTGTAGATGGCAACCTAAATATCAATACGTCTGGGGTTCCGAGTTCACAGACTGACTTGATCCAATGCTAATGAACCATGGTCCATGGATAAAGGACGTGAAAGGGAAGATATTAGATGTGTGTCTATGTAAGGATGATTATGAGGTACTCAGGGGGTGAAAGAGATGAGGAAAATGGGTTACAGACAGTAAAAACAAACGGTACATGGTACACACCTGCATACCGGAGAGAGTGAGGTTATAGCAGAACAGAGCACCCTGAACAGCTGCAGTGAGGGTATTTCAGAGTGAGGTTATAGCAGAACAGATCACCCTGAGAAGCTGAAGTGAGGGTATTTCAGAGTGAGGTTATAGCAGAACAGATCACCCTGAGAAGCTGAAGTGAGGGTGTTTCAGAGTGAGGTTATACCAGAACAGATCACCATGAGAAGCTGAAGTGAGGGTGTTTCAGAGTGAGGTTATACCAGGACAGATCACCCTGAGAAGCTGAAGTGAGGGTGTTTCAGAGTGAGGTTATACCAGAACAGATCACCCTGAAAAGCTGAAGTGAGGGTGTTTCAGAGTGAGGTTATAGCAGAACAGATCACCCTGAGAAGCTGAAGTGAGGGTGTTTCAGAGTGAGGTTATACCAGAACAGATCACCCTGAGAAGCTGAAGTGAGGGTGTTTCAGAGTGAGGTTATACCAGGACAGATCACCCTGAGAAGCTGAAGTGAGGGTGTTTCAGAGTGAGGTTATACCAGAACAGATCACCCTGAGAAGCTGAAGTGAGGGTGTTTCAGAGTGAGGTTATACCAGGACAGATCACCCTGAGAAGCTGAAGTGAGGGTGTTTCAGAGTGAGGTTATACCAGGACAGATCACCCTGAACAGCTGCAGTGAGGGTGTTTCAGAGTGAGGTTATAGCAGAACAGATCACCCTGAGAAGCTGCAGTGAGGGTGTTTCAGAGTGAGGTTATAGCAGGACAGATCACCCTGAACAGCTGCAGTGAGGGTGTTTCAGAGTGAGGTTATAGCAGAACAGATCACCCTGAGAAGCTGCAGTGAGGGTGTTTCAGAGTGAGGTTATAGCAGGACAGATCACCCTGAACAGCTGCAGTGAGGGTGTTTCAGAGTGAGGTTATACCAGGACAGATCACCCTGAACAGCTGCAGTGAGGGTGTTTCAGAGTGAGGTTATAGCAGGACAGATCACCCTGAACAGCTGCAGTGAGGGTGTTTCAGAGTGAGGTTATAGCAGGACAGATCACCCTGAAAAGCTGAAGTGAGGGTGTTTCAGAGTGAGGTTATACCAGGACAGATCACCCTGAACAGCTGCAGTGAGGGTGTTTCAGAGTGAGGTTATAGCAGGACAGATCACCCTGAGCAGCTGAAGTGAGGGTGTTTCACAGTGAGGTTATACCAGGACAGATCACCCTGAAAAGCTGCAGTGAGGGTGTTTCAGAGTGAGGTTATACCAGGACAGATCACCCTGAACAGCTGAAGTGAGGGTATTTCAGAGTGAGGTTATAGCAGAACAGATCACCCTGAGAAGCTGCAGTGAGTGTGTTTCAGAGTGAGGTTATAGCAGGACAGATCACCCTGAACAGCTGCAGTGAGGGTGTTTCAGAGTGAGGTTATAGCAGGACAGATCACCCTGAACAGCTGCAGTGAGGGTGTTTCAGAGTGAGGTTATAGCAGAACAGATCACCCTGAGAAGCTGCAGTGAGGGTGTTTCAGAGTGAGGTTATAGCAGGACAGATCACCCTGAACAGCTGCAGTGAGGGTGTTTCAGAGTGAGGTTATACCAGGACAGATCACCCTGAACAGCTGCAGTGAGGGTGTTTCAGAGTGAGGTTATACCAGGACAGATCACCCTGAACAGCTGCAGTGAGGGTGTTTCAGAGTGAGGTTATACCAGGACAGATCACCCTGAAAAGCTGAAGTGAGGGTGTTTCAGAGTGAGGTTATACCAGGACAGATCACCCTGAACAGCTGCAGTGAGGGTGTTTCAGAGTGAGGTTATACCAGGACAGATCACCCTGAACAGCTGAAGTGAGGGTATTTCACAGTGAGGTTATACCAGGACAGATCACCCTGAGAAGCTGCAGTGAGGGTGTTTCAGAGTGAGGTTATACCAGGACAGATCACCCTGAACAGCTGAAGTGAGGGTGTTTCAGAGTGAGGTTATACCAGGACAGATCACCCTGAACAGCTGAAGTGAGGGTGTGTAAAATGAGATTCATGACCAGTGGTGTCTTGTTGAACTAATCCGCCCTTGGACTGGGGTAAGTAAGCTCCATTTCCACTATTAGACCGTATCTTTGGCCCAGTTGTCCCTATTACTTTTTAGGATTGTATGTTATAATGAAAATGTATATGAATGGTATACGTATATACTAACTTTTTTACAAATAAATGTTTTACATTTAGCAGACGCTCTTATCCAGAGCGACTTACAGGAGCAATTAGGGTTAAATGCCTTGCTCAAGGGCACATCGACAGATTTTTCACCTAGTCGGCTCCGGGATTAGAATCAGCGACCTTTCGGTTACTAGGCACAACGCTCTTAACCACTAAGCTACCTGCCGCCCAATTTCCAATGGAAATGTTTGACAAGACATCAACCAACAGACTGGCACTCAGTCAAAAAACCTGCAGTGAGTACTTAGGCTACAGCATTTAAGACAACACTTGATTCTACCTCCCAGATGAGTTAAACAAGGGCCCTACTCAGCATTCCTCTAGATATGGAAAGCTTAGCTTGACAGATGCATGTGGGAAGTAATATATCTTGCAGACAGACACAGACAGACAGACAGACAGACAGACAGACAGACAGACAGACAGACAGACATACAGACTCCAATCTGATTATAGCTGTGATCTCATCAGCCATGAATTAATCTCGCAAAGAGACAAGTCAAGCAAAGATGCAGGAAAAGAGAGAGAAAATCACCGGAGAGAATTCAGGCAACAATTATCTCACAGCGGTGCATTCAAATTCTAATTAGGACATATTATTTTAATTGCTAAGGAGACGCAAGTCAAAACAAGGTTAACGAACACTCCCTTAACATGCAAATGAACACGCAGTGAGAACCTCTTTAATATTCAATGAATCTGCTTGACTTGTTCCACACAATAGGCATTTCATTTAGCTTTTCCACCCCTCTTAGGGGGCGATAAGCCTAGTTGTGAGGTCAAGGAGTAGGCCTGTCGGTGCAGACAGCCAATCAAATCATTCAATCAAATGTATTTTATAAAATCCTTTTTACATCGGCAGTTGTGACAAAGTGCTTTACAGTTACCTGGGCTTAGATCCCAAAGAGCAAGCCTACAACATATGAAACATGATCCTAGAGAACAAGCCTACAACATATGAAACATGATCCTAGAGAACAAGCCTACAACTGATGAAACATGATCCTAGAGAACAAGCCTACAACTGATGAAACATTTCAACTGCTGTACATGCATTTTATATTTCACAACTGGCTCACAAATCATATAAATAATAATATAATATAATATGCCATTTAGCAGACGCTTTTATCCAAAGCGACTTACAGTCATGCGTGCATACATTTTTTGTGTAAGGGTGGTCCCGGGGATCGAACCCACTACCTTGGCGTTACAAGCGCCGTGCTCTACCAGCTGAGCTACAGAGGACCACATATAAGGACATCTCGCTAATTCTTTGCCAAAAAAAAAAACGTGTCATGTACAACAACAACAATTTCTCGTGAATTGAGGTTGTTGTTATGTACAACATCTTCAATCAATTACAGTCTCAAACAATAGCCAGTCCCATGGTAAAGTAGACTTTATATTGCAGGTGGTAAATTCAAGGCTGACAGAAGCACCTGTAGACCGACAGCAGTGTGACAGACAGCTGGCACAAGGGCTGACACTGACAGGAGAGACAGCATGTCATTGAACATGGATTTATGAAGCAGGCCAGACTGAGGCTACAGAATCATGTAGCATTCAACAACACTGTGATCTCAAGTGGTGTGTTCCAAATGGCACCCCGTTACCTATATGGTGTACTTATTTTGACCAGAGCCCAATAGCGAATAGGGTGCCATTTGGAACACAAGTCCATGTTGGTGTTACCTTTGATACACTACTCCACACACTCCCCCAGGCAGACCTGGGTTCAACAAGTATTTCAAATATTTCAAATACTTTATATGGGCTTGATTGAGCTTGCCTGGCTTAACAGACTAATTTAATTGTCCCCGAACTGCAAACCCCGCCCATCTGGCACTCCAGGCAGGCTAGAGCAAATGCTCAAAGTATGTGAAATATTTAGAATAGTGTTTGAACCCACTGTTCCACCTAGGCTGCTGGTTAAAGAGGCATCCATTACTAACAGTGAGAGGTTTATGAGGAAAGAAGTAATTTACAGAACTTTAAAGGGGAGCTCTGTTGCTTGCCACCCACAAAGCCTTTTTCACTTTATTTTTTTTTATTTTAACTTGTGAGTGTTAATTGGAAGGAGTTGTACTTTTGATACAGCGCTACCATTTCTCCTGAGGTCCTGTCAGTAATTACATTGGGCACCTCCCAAATGACACCCTATTCCCTATGTAGTGCACTACTTTTGACGATTAGGGTGCCATTTGGAACGTAACCAGTGTTTTACCGGCAGCTTTACAAACACACTGGCACACCAGCAGCCATTTCCAAATGTTACATTCCTGACAGAACATAATAAACGCTAGATATCTAATGTTTTTACAAGGAGATATTGCGATTCCTCTGGTGGTAGGCATCTGGAGAGTGGTTACCCACAGCGTCCTGTAAAAAGTTATACACGCGCATGTGCACACACACACACCAAAAAGTTTTCACACACGCACACATTCTTTTCTCTATTGGTTCTAAATGAACGGTGGCCCCTGGAGTTCCCTCCTCCAGGCTAGCCCAGCTCATCCAGTGTACAAGCCAGGGCCGACAGCTCTGATCATGCCTGGGAAAGCAAAAGCTGCTCAGGGATCGCTTTACAATTCTCAGGGGCTGGAATAACCCGATGTTGAACTGATCTGCTCACTGATCCCCCTGTAGTGGGTTAGGAACGTGTGAAGGAGCCTGTTGGGAATGAGCTAGTGATATCAACATCCGCACTTGGTTTTGCTCTGCTCTGGCTGAGCAATGAGCAGATTGTCTGACTTGATTAGTCTTTGCCCCCCCCCGGCCTCAGTGCTTGGGCTAGAACTCCTCTCTCTATCCCTCCAAAAGTGCTCTCTCTCTCTCTCTCTCTCTCCCACTATAGTCTCAAGGTGTAGGCCATTACGCTGAGTGAGAGCACTGTAAGTTAATAGGATTTGCTTCCGATCAAGAGACGGAGCTATTTCCTGCTAGGGCTGTTACAGGCCGGAGCACAAAAATAAATGTTCCTTTATTCCACGCCATTACGCGTCTACCACCACCACCACCACCCACTCTGACCCCACCCCTCCTTTCCATCTTGTCGGTCTGTTATTACTCTCTCTCTCCCTTTCTTTCCCTTTCTGTCTCCCTCCCCCTCTTTCCCTCTCGCTGTCTCTACCTCCCTCCCTCCCTCCCCCCCTTCCTCACTTTATTTTCCAACCGCCAGTAAAAAAAAGTAAAAGGTTAGCACTTTTTGGTAAAGGGAGCCATTTGTTCAGGTGAAAATTATACTTGCATGGTAATTAGCTAGAGCCGGGGCCCAGGTCTGGCTGTTGGACAGAAAACGAACTAAAGGTTAATCAAAAGGACTATGGCTATAGACTGGGGGGCTTTGTGTAATGTATTCTTCTCCTCTCTGAGGTAAAACCTTGCACAAAGAGAGGAGGGATAACAGCGTAAGAGGATCTGCATATAAAAATGTTTGCTGCTCCAACCTTTAACTCTGAGCTTAACCTCGGCCCCCAGCCAGTAATTACGCTGTTAATTGCCAGCTGATCTGAGGACTGAGGAGAAGAGCGGAGGACTGAGGAGTAGAGCGGAGGACTGAGGAGTAGAGCGGAGGACTGAGGAGTAGAGCGGAGGACTGAGGAGTAGAGCGGAGGACTGAGGAGTAGAGCGGAGGACTGAGGAGTAGAGCGGAGGACTGAGGAGTAGAGCGGAGGACTGAGGAGAAGAGCGGAGGACTGAGGAGTTCTGTATATATCCATTGGGGTTTAAAGACCTCCCTCTGAGGTATAGTCGACGTTAGGACATCGTTCAGAAACTACTGTTCACGATGGACAAATAACATTATACTGTAGTTCTATACTATGTATGCCAAATAATATATGCCATTTAGCAGATGCTTTTATCCAAAAGCGACTTACAAGTAGTGTGTACATACACTACCGGTCAAAGGTTATAGAACACCTACTCATTGTCACGACTTCCTCCAAAGCTGCCTCCTCTCCTTGTTCGGGCAGGCTTCGGCGTTCGTCGTCAACGGCCTTCTAGCCACTGCAGCTCCTCCATCTCATCGTTCCATTTGTTTTGTCTTGTTTATTACACACACACCTGGTTCATATCCCCTCATCAGTACCTGTATAAGTGTTCCCTCTGCCCCCCTGTCTTTGTGTGTGATTGATTATTGTGGAGGTTACTATAGCTCGGTGGAGCCATATTGTATTGTGTATCGCCGGGACATTCACTCGTGTGCCTTGTTTTCTCCAGTCTGGCGTATTTACCGCACCGGAGTGTTTTACGCATTGCAGCGTACTGCTGTCTTACCCGAATAAACCATTTATTCTGTGATTTACCCTCCTGCGCCTGACTCCGTCCAAATTACCCGCCACAGAATCAGACTCCCAACAGCATGGAGTCAGCAGGAGACGGGAATATGCCTGGAGTAGTGGAGCGGGTCCGGGAGCATTCCAACAGCATGGAGTCAGCAGGAGACGGGAATATGCCTGGAGTAGTGGAGCGGGTCCGGGAGCATTCCAACAGCATGGCGTCAGCAGGAGACGGGAATATGCCTGGAGTAGTGGAGCGGGTCCGGGAGCATTCCAACAGCATGGAGTCAGCAAGAGATGGGAATATGCCTGGAGTAGTGGAGCGGGTCCGGGAGCATTCCAACAGCATGGAGTCAGCAGGAGACGGGAATATGCCTGGAGTAGTGGAGCGGGTCCGGGAGCATTCCAACAGCTTGGGCGAAGCGATTGATCGGGTTCTCCAGGTCGTCCAACGCCTGGAGAGGAGAGGACCCGACCTTTCGGGACCAGCTGAGCGACCGGATGCAGCCACCCACACTCCAGCACCCAGAGGGATTCAGCTGCCCGCTGCCAGGGATTCCTCCTGCAGCTGGATCTCTATTTTTCTACCATCAGCCCGGCTCCATCGGAGCGGGAGAAGGTGTCCGCCCTCATCTCCTGCCTCTCGGGGAAAGCCCTGGAGTGGGCCAACGCGGTCTGGAGTGAAGGAGGAAATGCGTTGGATTACTACAGGGAGTTCGCTCGCCTCTTCCAGGCCGTCTTCGATCACCCTCCCGAAGGAAGAGAGGCGGGCGAGCGGCTGGTCCATCTGAGGCAGGGGACGAGGACCACACAGGACTTTGCCCTGGAGTTTCGAACTCTATCGGCTGGGTCCGGGTGGAACGAGCGGGCCCTAATCGACCCCTTCCGGTGCAGCCTACGAGAGGACGTCCGAAGGGAGCTAGCCTGCCGGGATACCACGTTGACTTTCAACCAGCTGGTGGACATGGCCATCCGGTTGGACAACCTGCTGGCTTCAAGAGGACGTCCTGGAAGGGGCCTGCCCGTTTCACCCCCCATCAACCCGGATTACGTTCCGATGGAGCTGGTGCGGAGATCCGGGAGAACGAAGGACTACAGCTCCAGTGTCACTCTGGTGGCAAGAGAGGACACTCTGCTGCACGCTGTCGTCAGAGTTCTTCTGGGTCTGGAGGCGGCAGGCAGGGCACTCTCGCGTCACCCCAGGTAGCGCAAAACCCACACTCGTTCAGAGCCCTCTGCTGCGCACTTCACACTGCACGTCACCTTCCCTGATTACACAGTAGTTCCCCAGTGTAAGGCGCTGGTCGATTCAGGCGTAGCTGGGAATTTCATGGACAGGTCTTTAGCTAATAGTCTATGTATCACATTGGATCCCCTGTCCATTCCATTGCCCATCAAAGCACTTGACCATTAGGGTCAGGTTATGTTAGGGAGGTTCCAGCACCAGTCATGATGATTATGCAGGAGACCCATAGGGAGCAAATCACCTTTTTTATTATTGAGTCCCCTGATTTCCCTGTTGTGTTGGGTCTTCCCTGGCTCGCACTACACGACCCCACCTTTTCATGGCCACAGAGGGTTCTCACGGGGTGGTCACGAGAGCGTCAGGGTAGGTGTCTAGCTGTTTCCGTTGGTGCAACCACGGTTGAAAGTCCAGACACTACCTCCACTGTGCGCATTCCCCCCGAATACTTTGACTTGGCGCACGCGCTTTCCAAAATGCAGGCGACCAAATTACCACCCCATCGGGCGGGGGATTGCGCGATAAACCTCCGGTTAGACGCTGTGCTTCCCAGGATTCATGTCTATCCCCTGTCGCAGGCTGAAACTGAGGCTATGGAGACATACGTCCGCCATGCGCGCTGAGCATGTGGCCCTGGTTCGCAGAGTGCTGGGCCGACTGTTGGAGCATGACCTGTATGCCAAGGCAGAAAAGTGTCTGTTCTTCCAACAGTCCGTCTCTCAGGGTAACACCACCATCCTAATAATTGCTCCCACAGTTGATTTCTTCAAACCAAGCTGCTTACCTATTGCAGATTCAGTCTTCCCAGCCTGGTGCAGGTCTACAATTTTGTTTCTGGTGTCCTTTGACAGCTCTTTGGTCTTGGCCATAGTGGAGTTTGGAGTGTGACTGTTTGAGGTTGTGGACAGGTGTCTTTTATACTGATAACAAGTTCAAACAGGTGCCATTAATACAGGTAATGAGTGGAGGACAGAGGAGCCTCTTAAAGAAGAAGTTACAGGTCTGTGAGAGCCAGAAATCTTGCTTGTTTGTAGGTGACCAAATATTTATTTTCCACCATAATTTGCAAATAAATTCATAAAAAATGCTACAATGTGATTTTCTGGATTTTTTTTCCTCAATTTGTCTGTCATAGTTGACGTGTACCTATGATGAAAATTACAGGCCTCTCTCATCTTTTTAAGTGGGAGAACTTGCACAATTGGTGGCTGACTAAATACTTTTTTTCCCCACTGTAGGTGGAACGGGTGAATCAGGATGTGGGTAGGTTCCTGCAGTCCTACTACCAGCACCGGCCCGGGGGAGTTGTCGGTGTTCTTGCCATGGGCCGAATATGCCCAGAACTCTCTCCGCCACTCCTCCACTAACCTATCTCCATTTCAATGTGTTTTAGGTTATTAGCTTGTCCTGGCACCATGGCATCAGAGCCAGACCGAAGCTCCTGCGGTGGATGACTGGTTTCGGCGCGCGAAGGAGACGCGGAACGCTGCCCATGTCTACCTCCAGCGCGACGTGCGTCGCCAGAAGGCCAATGCTGACCGCCACCGCAGTGAGGCCCCGGTCTTTGTACCGGGTGATCGGGTCTGGCTCTCGACCCGGAATCTGCCCCTCCGCCTGCCCTGCCAGAAGCTGAGCCCGCGGTTTGTGGGGCCGTTCAAAGTCTTGAGGAGAGTAAACAAGGTTATATATAGGTTACTACTCCTTCCTGATTACCGTATTAACCCCTTGTTTCACGTGTCTCTCCTCAGGCTGGTGGTGGCTGGTCCGCTCCAGCAGTCTGAGGTGCGGGAGGTCCATCCGCCCCCAGAGGGCGCCCCGGCGTACTCCATCCGTTCCATCCTGGATTCAAGGCGTCGGGTGGGGGGCTTTCAGTACCTCGTGGAGTGGGAGGGGTACGGTCCGGAGGAGCGGTGCTGGGTCCCGGTGAGGGATGTCCTCAATCCCTCCCTGTTGCGGGATTTCCACCGTCACCATCCGGCTCGCCCTGCTCCGCATCCTCCTGGCCGTCCCCGAGGCCGGTGTCGGCGCGGTGCTGGAGCTGCGTGTCAAGTGTGGGGGTGGGTACTGTCACCACTTTCTTCGAAGCTGCCTCATCTCCTTGTTCTTACCGAATACACCATTTATTCTGTGATTTACCCTCCTGCGCCTGACTCTGTCCAAATCACCCGCCACACTCATTCAAGGGTTTTTCTTTATTTTTACTATATTCTACATTGTAGAATAAGCTGGTTGAGAGAATGCCAAGAGTGTGCAAAGCTGTCATCAAGGCAAATGGTGGCTATTTGAAGAATCTCAAATGTAAAATATATTTTGATTTGAACACTTTTTTGGTTACTTCATGATTCCATATGTGTTATTTCATAGTTTTGATGTTTTCACTATTATTCTACAATGTAGAAAATAGTACAAATAAAGAAAAACCCTTGAATGTGTAGGTGTTCTAAAACTTTTGAACAGTAGTGTATACTTGCAAGTAGCCCGCTTAACTTTGTACATTTTTATATGGGTGACCCCAGTGGGAATCGAACTCACGACCCTGGCCTTACAACATACTGTATGAAGTTCTATGGATGTGAGTGATGTTGGAACCAATAATAAGTCTCTGAATAAAAAGTAAACACAATGTCTGTCTTTGGTTTCTTCATAAACAACAGGTAACAGTAAAATGTGACCCATTTCAAGAAGCTAGGCTTATGTCGCACGTCACTACTTCACAGGAGAAGGATGTGTTTTTTGGGGGTATAAATGCCTTCTGGAACATGTGACCGTTCATGTGCCTTAATAACACTGTTAAATTACGAGCCTAGTTAGTTTCACCAAAGAACTTGAAGCTCTCGACCCTCTCGACCCTCTCCACTACAGCCATGTCGATGTGGATGGAGGTGAGCTCGGCCCTCCGTTTCCTGTAGTCCACAATCAGCTCCTTGGTCTTGCTGACGTTGAGGGAGAGGCTGCTGTCCTGGCACCACACTGCCAGGTCTCTGACCTCCTCCCTATAGGCTGTCTCATTGTCGTCTGTGATCAGGCCTACCACCGTTGTGTCGTCAGCAAACGTAATGATGGTGTTGGAGTTGTGCACAGCCACTCAGTCTCGGGTGAACAAGGAGTACAGGAGGGGACTAAGCACGCACCCCTGAAGGGCCTCCTTGTTGAGGGTTAGCGTGGCGGATGTGTTGTTGCCTACCCTCACCACCTGGTGGCGGCCAGTCAGGAAGTCCAGGATCCAGTTGCTGAGGGAGGTGTTCAGTCCCAGGGTCCTTAGCTTAGTGATGAGCTTGGAGGGCACTATGGTGTCGAACGCTGAGCTGTAGTCAATGAACAGCATTCTCACATAGAGTGCCTTCAGAAAGTATTCATACCCCTCAACCTTTTCTACATTTTGTTATTTAACAAGATGGGATTAAAATGGATTTAATTGTCGTTTTTGACAACAATCTATACAAAATACTCTAATGCCAAAGTGGAAGAAGAAAATATGAAAAAGATAACTAATATGTCTTGATTACGTTAGTATTCAACCTCCTGTCATGTTAGAATCAACTTTGGCAGCGATTATAACTGTGAGTCTTTCTGGGTAAGTCTCTAAGAGCTTTGCACACCTGGACTCTACAATATCTGCAAATTATTATTTTTAGAATTCTTCAAGCTCTGTCAAGTTGGTTGTTGATCATTGCTAGACAGCCTCTTTCAAGCCATATATTTTCAAGCCGATTTAAGTCAAAACTGTAACTCGGCCACTCAGGAACATTAAATGTCGTCTTGGTAACCAACTCCAGTGTATATTTGGCCTTGTGTTTCAGGTTATTGTCCTGCTGAAAGATGAATTTGTCTCCCAGTGTCTGTTGGAAAGCAGACTGAACCAGGTTTTCCTTTTAGGATTTTTCCTGTGTTTAGCTCTATTCCGTTTATTTTTATCCTAAAAAAACTCAAGCATACCCAAGCATACCCATAACACGATGCAGCCACCACCATGCTTGAAAATATGAAGAGGGTTACTCAGTGACGTGTTTTATTGGATTTGCCCCAAACATTACGCTTTGTATTCAGGACAAAAGGTGAATTTCGTTGGCAAATTTTTTGCAGTTTTACTTTAGTGCCTTATTGCAAACAGGATGTATGTTTTGGAATATCTTTATTCGGTACAGGCTTCCTTCTTTTCACTTTGTCAATTAATTTAGGTTAGTATTGTGGAGTAACTACAATGTTGTTGATCCATTCTCAGTTCTCTCCTATCACAGCCATTAAACTCCTACCATTTAAAGTCAACATTGGCCTCATGATGAAATCCCTGAGTGGTTTCTTTCCTCTCCGGCAACTGAGTTATGAAGGACGCCTGTATCTTTGTAGTGACTGGGTGTATTGATACACCATCCAAAGTGTAATTAATAACTTCACCATGCTCAAAGGGATATTCAATGTCTGCTTTTTTTTAAACCGATCTACCAATGGTGCTCTTCTTTGCAAGGTATTGGAAAACCTCCCTGGTCTTTGTGGTTGAATCTGTGTTTAAAATTCACTGTTCGACTGAAGGACCTTACAGGTAAGTGTATGTGTGGGGTACAGAGATAAGGTAGTCATTAAAAAATCATGTTCAACACTTTTATTGCACACAGTAAGTCCATGCAACTTATTAGGTGACTTGTTAAGCAAATATTTACTCCTGAATTTATTTAGGCATGCCATAACACTTATTGACTCAAGACATTTAAGCTTTTCATTTTAAAATTAATTTCTAAAAATGTCTAAAAACATAATTCCATTTTAACATTATGTGTAGGCCAGTGACACAAAATCTCAATGTAATCCATTTTAAATTCAGGCTGTAACACAACAAAATGTGGAACAATTAAAGCGGTGTGAATACTTTCTGAAGGCACTGTAGGTGTTCCTCTTGTCCAGGTGGCAGAGGGCAGTGTGGAGTGCAATAGAGATTGAGTCATTTGGGGATCTGATGTGGCGGTATGCGAATTGATTTCACCATACATCTGAGCAGCACAACTCACTCTCTCCCAGAAATGTCTAAATGTCTTCAGTCAGTGAGTGGAATAGTTAAATTGAGCCAGTGCAGCTACATAAACCCAGTGGGAGAGCTTGGAATAATCTGGGCGATGTTAATGATGCAATTTATATGTGAGGGGACCGGTGTTTGGCAGGCTCTTTCCATCCGAGCAGAGCAGAGTGGGGCTGCACAACCAACCAGCTCCCTCCCTCCATCTCTCCCCCTCTCTCTCTCTCCCTCCCTCCCTCTTTCTTTCCCTCACTTCATCACTCGATCCGTCCCTCCCTCCCTCCCTCCCTCCCTCCCTCCCTCCCTCCCTCCCTCCCTCTTTCTTTCCCTCACTTCATCACTCGATCTGTCTCTCTCCCCCTTCCTTCCCTTTCTCCCTCCCTCCCAGCAGCCAGCCTGATGGAGGGGGTGGAGCAGGAGGAGGATGTCAGAGCCCATGTGAAAAGGGAGTCGAGCGCGCCACTGATAAGAGCCATTACTATTAGTGTCTGTCTGTCACCTGCTGTGCCTCATCCAGCCTGCCTACCTCTCTCTCCCTGCACGTCCCTCTCTCTCCTCCCCACATCCATGCCTCACCATCCATTTCCCCCAGTGTGCATCGCTTCAAATCTGCACTCTCTCACCTACAGACTTTTCCACCCCTGTCACAGATTCTCTCAGTGTGGTAGCAAACTAGAAACTACATTCCCAAAACCAAACAGTAGGTAAACTAGGCCTCCCTCTTCAACACAGGTAGCTGATTTAGGCTTATTACTGAAGCTACTGATAATAACCACAATCATCTGTTAATCAAAATAACGATGGTTATTAATGGCTATTAGTCTAACATCAAATAACTGAATCCGTCTAGCCTGATTATGATTTGGCAACACAATAATAATACCCAGTTGTTTGCAATTATACAGTAATCCAAACCAGAAAGGTACCTAGCCTGCTTCTTCATGATTCACTATTGTTTTATAGAGTGGCTCAACAGGAAGCTCCACAGCGCTCTTCAAACTCCTGACCTTGGTAGAAATGAACAGTAAATTTGCAGCCTCCTCTGTATTTTCTTCCAATCTTTTTAACCCAAAATATTTAAAGCTGTTTTCCTTTAGTTGCCATGCAACACTTCAACCACAAGAGCAGGAGCATGCAGAGAATGTGGCAAATAAATTATACCGCCATAGACGAACCCTTCTCCACGAGATGAGACGGAGATGCATTAAAAATATTCACATGTTAAATGTAGCCTTTAGCCTAACGGTTGGTTTGTGTTAAAACACATGATCATCCTTTTTTATTAATCATTGTGTCAATTGACCATGACAACAAAATATTCTAGCAAATAGCTTTAACAAGCCATTGTTTACTGTCTAACAGGTTCTGATCCCAAAGCCATTTGAGTGGTTTCTCTTTTTATTGCTGGAGGGCCAACTCTTACAAGACACAGCCCTTAACAACAGCATAAAGCAACGTGGCAGGAATACAAAGTGCCCTGTGCGTCACCCGGTAATTTGACACGAGACCGCTGCCAGATCATATTTCTGTCAGAGTTAGCCCCGACAACTGTACAAAACAAAGACAGTTGGGGCCAACGGTACATATCTTTTATTGCTGAGCCTCTATAACCAAATCTCCGCGGGGGGGTGTGGGGGGGGGGGAATGCCGAAAGAGGATATTTCCGGTATTCAGGTATGTATACAGCGTTTTGTAACCTAACTTTCATTTCCCCTGAAAGAACTCATGCGAGGACTCCACTCAGGCTTCTTTTTACATGGTCACTAGAAACCAAGGACTTGAAGGAAGGACACGTTAAGACATCACATTCAATTCCCCAGCAACGCCAAGGCGGCCCTCTGAGGCCAGAAAATACAGATGTAAATCAACACACTTTTCCAACCTTCTGTTACGGTCTACTCCCCCTCCAGCTGCTAGTCTGCAAATGAACCTTAACAGTAATACGTTACCTATACAACAAGATGTGATGTTTCTCTAACCCAGCCAGATGGGAAAAAATATGAAAATCGCACAAAATATGTGTAATGGAACAGATTCATTTTTATTTCAGACAAAAATGACACATTGAAGGGTAATATAAGAATGAATAGCAACTGTGTAGGCTAAGTATTAGTATTAAAGCCATCATTCAGCGGTTAACAAATCCATCTGATAAGAATAATCACCCATTATCATCATCGTCGTCATTATAAAGCCTAAAGATTAAACACACTAGTATTAAGCAGTCACAATACACTACAGTTGAGATGGGAGTAGGGATGGGATGGAGGGATCACTTGCTCAAATGGGGTGGATGGGGGGGGGGAGAGAGGAGACCTCTGTGGAATCCACAGAGGTCTCTTCACGTCATCATTGGGTAAAGGGCAGAAAAACGTTCTCAAGGCAGACAGGAGCTGTCACATTACAGCTGACTCATGGCGGGTGACACTAGAGCCCACGCATGAGCGCATCACTCATCAAAGCGAAAAACATGTTTTGTTTCTTCTGCCCTTGTGCAGCTTGTGAGGGAAGGAAAACAATCGAGAGGGGCCTCCAACAAGTGCCTCGACATCTAACGGCACGAAGACAGAACTCCTGGAATGCAGAGGAGTGGTGTTTATGAAGGAATAGAGAATCCCATTTGGTGTTCTCCCTCTTCTCTCACATCACAGATTAATGGACTCTGACCAACGTTCCCTCTAAAGCGAGGCCGCGCCGCTCCTAGAGAACTCACGCACAGAAGAATTGCCAGCCCACTCAGAGACGCACGAGATTGAACTTCACAAAAATGTACACTATCTTTCCTGGCTTTTAAACGGATAAACTTGGGATTAAGTCCCCCCTGTGTAGCTCAGTTGGTAGAGCAGGGTTGTGGGTTCGTTTCCCACGGGGGACCAGTATGAAAAAAAAAATTATGCACACTGGATAAGAGCGTCTGCTAAATGACCAAAATGTAAAAATGTAAGTCAAAATAATAACAGTCCCTTTAAATGCAACAAACCAAATCTAACTTCAAGACTCAGTTGATGAATTTGTTGTAGGGCTGAGGAGCGCATCAGAGTAGCCTTGTTCTATTTCATGGGTAGGATTGGTCTTTCCATCAGCCGCAGTTGGAGAGCCGCCTAGACGCACACGTGAGATCACAGAGCAGAGCCATGTGTGGCCATGGGTACACATTTTGTATTATTTGTTAGTTAGTGAGTTACTAGCCCGGTTATGGCTATTTTGGTCAGCAACGGGGGAGTGATTGCTTCCTACAAGAGCACAAAACTTGAACATGTCTGTCTTTGAAAAGCAAGTAAGGTAAAGAGCCTTTTTTTGTCCTAAAGGGGCAGTGTCGGATTTTGAGACAGGCTTAAATATGCAAATAAGCCAATAGGCAGAGGGTAGCATACATTTTTGCCTAGTGATTAAGAGTGTTGGGCCAGTAACCAAAAGGTCGCTGGTTCGAATCCCTGAGCCGACTAGGTGAAAAATCTGCCGATGTGCATTTGAGCAAGGCACTTAACCTTAATTGCTCCTGTAAGTGGCCCTAAATGTAACATGTAAAATGTTAATGTATGATTTTAAATGTAAAATGTATATACAATGTAAATGTATGATTCTCTGTATGGTAATAATAATGATAACAATGAATTGAATTGTGTTAAGTGGTTTCTTGCATCATATAACACAATACAATGTCCTAAAGTGGTTATTGTCATGCATACTTTTTTTTTTTTTTTAAGTCTCATGGAATGTAGGCCAACATTGAACACCACATGTTGGCTGTTGAAGGCTCTATCATAGAAGTCAACAGCTACACTGAGTGTAACAAACATTAGGAACACCTTCCTAATGTAACAGAACAAGGGAAACAACTACTTCAAGGTCTCAGAGCGAGTGACATCACAGATTGAAACGCTACTAGCGAGCACCGCTAACTGGCTAGCCATTTCACACCGGTTACACTAATATTGAGTTGCACGAGCAGAAGTTGTACAGAATGCTGGCAAAATGAGCGTTTCTGCTCACAAGACCTGAAATGTTCACAGTGCCGAAAATTGACTGTGACCCATCCATAGCAGGGGAATGGGGTATGAATGTGGGCTAAGCCTTCATGGACTGTGACCCATCCATAGCAGGGGAATGGGGTATGAATGTGGGCTAAGCCTTCATGGACTGTGACCCATCCATAGCAGGGGAATGGGGTATGAATGTGGGCTAAGCCTTCATGGACTGTGACCCATCCATAGCAGGGGAATGGGGTATGAATGTGGGCTAAGCCTTCGTGGACTGTGACCCATCCATAGCAGGGGAATGGGGTATGAAGAAGTAGCTGGTGGTGCAATATGAGCTAGCAAACTAGCAGTAGGGTCATAGCACTAATGGTGGTGTTGTAATTAACCTGTGTTAAAAATACATACATACATACACGTACACACACGTACACAAACACATACACACACACACGTACACACACACGTACTCAACCTGTGTTAAAACAAACAAGAGGCTGTGCATTAACAACAAAGGTGTACTTGAGAGAGTGGAGCTCTGTCCCGCAGTGGGTGAGAGAAACTCCAAAGGCTCACCAGGGGTTTAAATCAGTCGATGGTATTCTCATTTCACTCTCAGCACAGCTGCACTGGGATACACACACACACACACACACACACACACACACACACACACACACACACACACACACACACACACACACACACCACAACACCACAGAGAGAGAGTGATCTAGAAATAAAAGTTATTCAGTTAAAGTAAAGAACAATTTGTTGATGAAGGGCTCAACCAAACACCCCTTCTCAGCGGCAGTAGGAGAGCATTTGCTTAAACACGCGCCGTAAAGAACTGTGATTAAGGATGGGATGTAAGCCATAAACAGTACAGAACAATCTGAAATGGATTTTCTTTTTCATGTGGTTAGTACATCCTCAGTCCAAATCGCCACCATGTACATAGCCTTAACACAAAGCCCTTTTTACAGTCATCCTCCCGGTTCTCACTAAGTGGTAACAGACCTGGGGCAATTCTTCATTCGGTCCATTCAAATGGGAGACAAGTTGCCCTCTCTGTCTCGCTCTCACTCGCTCTCTCTCTCGCTCTCTCTCTCTCTCTCTCTCACGCTCTCTCTCGCGCGCACTCTCTCTCTTTCTCGCTCGTGCTCTCTCTCGCTCTCTGTCTCTCTTTATTTATTTAACAGAACAAGCTGTAAAACCAAACATGAGGTCATGGAATATTTTCACCCCCAGGAATAAGTAAGAGCCTAGAATAAGAGATCAAACCCAGTTGAAGTATCCCTAACAAAATATGAGATGGTGAGGGCCTTTCTGCATCAAGTAGTGCTGGGGGATTGCTCTGTTTTTTAAATATAAACTTTTCAACAGTGTGCTGTTAGTCACATGAGGTTTCAATTAAGAACTCTCCAAACTCCTCAGTCCTATCCAAGCCTAGCTTGGACCCCTTCCATTCACCCTGGGTTGCGTCCCAAATGGCACCCTATTCCCTACATAGTGCACTACTTTTGACCAGAGACCTATGGGCCCTGGTCAAAAGTAGTGCACCAAGTAAGGAATAGGTAGGGAGCAGATTGGGACGCATCTCCTGCCTCTCCTCCATTCCTTCTTTCTCCACGATTGAAAAAAGTCTGAAAAAAAGTCGGAAGAAATGCATCAGAACACAGGGACCATTTATAACAAAATCTCATTTTTTAAAGCAATACTCAAAACGTTTTCTGTTTAATTAATGATGCAATTTCAGTGAATAACTGTCTGTTCCCAGTCAGTTACCAGATCGGGCGAAACACAAACACCTCATCTCTCCTATAGGCCAATGATAAATCCAGAGGACCGACTACAGCTAAGAAAAACAACACACAATTCAACACGGTGGATATATGACGACCATAATGAAAATACTCAGTTTACTAACATCCATTTGCATTTTGTAATACAATCTAGTTCCCAGATAGCAGGCAGAAATATCTACTAGACTTGAGACAGGGTGTGCGTTCCAATTGGCACCATGTTCCCTATATAGTGCACTACTTTTGACCAGATCCTTAGATCAAAAGTAGTGCACTATATAGGGAATAGGGTGCCATTTGGGACGCATCAGAGACAGGCTTCTCTCACAGACAACTTCAATCTACAGGCCCCTAAGGAGTTGTAGGGGGAGTTTGATGTTGGTTCTAAATGAATTGACTGTGCTTCCTGATACTAGCCCTGCAGTCAACTCCGCCCCTCCGACTCTGTTACCTGTGATAATTACTCACACACACACGCTCGCCGAACCAAAATCATGGATCACATGCAAAAGTGCCACCATTTTCCCTGACAGTATAATGAGTGAGAATGTGATTGTTATATTTTTTTAGGGGGTAGATCAGCTTTAATATTGCAGATAGATTATGATTGTTACTTCCCTGTATCCTCCTCTCCTCTCTCCCCTCCTATCCTCTCCTCTCCTCTCTCCCCTCCTATCCACTCCTCTCTCCCCTCCTATCCTCTCCTCTCTCCCCTCCTATCCTCTCCTCTCCTCTCTCCCCTCCTATCCACTCCTCTCTCCCCTCCTATCCTCTCCTCTCTCCCCTCCTATCCACTCCTCTCTCCCCTCCTATCCTCTCCTCTCTCCCCCCCTATCCACTCCTCTCTCCCCTCCTATCCTCTCCTCTCTTCCCTCCTATCCACTCCTCTCTCCCCTCCTATCCACTCCTCTCTCCCCTCCTATCCTCTCCTCTCTTCCCTCCTATCCACTCCTCTCTCCCCTCCTATCCTCTCCTCTCCTCTCTCCCCTCCTATCCACTCCTCTCTCCCCTCCTATCCTCTCCTCTCTTCCCTCCTATCCACTCCTCTCTCCCCTCCTATCCTCTCCTCTCCTCTCTCCCCTCCTATCCTCTCCTCTCTCCCCTCCTATCCACTCCTCTCTCCCCTCCTATCCTCTCCTCTCTCCCCTCCTATCCTCTCCTCTCCTCTCTCCCCTCCTATCCACTCCTCTCTCCCCTCCTATCCTCTCCTCTCTCCCCTCCTATCCACTCCTCTCTCCCCTCCTATCCTCTCCTCTCTCCCCCTATCCACTCCTCTCTCCCCTCCTATCCTCTCCTCTCTCCCCTCCTATCCACTCCTCTCTCCCCTCCTATCCACTCCTCTCTCCCCTCCTATCCACTCCTCTCTCTCCTCCTCTCCTCTCTCCCCTCCTATCCTCTCTCCCCTCCTATCCTATCCTCTCTCCCCTCATATCCTCTCCTCTCTCCCCTCATATCCTCTCCTCTCTCCCCTCATATCCACTCCTCTCTCCCCTCCTATCCACTCCTCTCTCCCCTCCTATCTTCTCCTCTCTTAGATCTTCTGCAACCCTTTGATGTACTGTATGGGCGCTGCATGTGAGAGAAAAGAGAGACAGAGAGAGACAGAGAGAGACAGTGAGAGAAGAGAGAGAAGAGAGAAAGAGAGAGAGAGCAGAGAAAGAGCAGCAGAGAGAGAGAAGAGAGAGAGAGCGGAGAGAGAGCAAAGAGAGAGAAGAGAGAGAGAGCGGAGAGAGAGCAGAGAGAGAGAGAGAGAGCGGAGAGAGAGCAGAGAGAGAGACAGAAGAGAGAGCGGAGAGAGAGCGGAGAGAGAGCAGAGAGAGAGAGAAGAGAGAAAGAGAGAGAGAGCAAAGAAAGAGCAGCAGAGAGAGAGAAGAGAGAGAGAGTGGAGAGAGAGCAGAGAGAGAGAGAGAGAGAGCGGAGAGAGAGCGGAGAGAGAGAGAGAGAGAGAGAGAGAGAGCGGAGAGAGAGCGGAGAGAGAGCAGAGAGAGAGAGCGGAGAGAGAGCAGAGAGAGAGAGAGATAGTGTTGTGTTTGTTACCTTACAGCAGGTATTTAGAGAGCCCCAGTAGGTAAGCCTTGATACAGGATACCCCTTCAGGGCATGGTGTTGAAGCCCAGACAACCACACACACATCCCTGTTTCTAGAGAATCACAACCAAAGAGCTCTGCATACAAGCTCACAACTTTCATCTGCTTTTTTTTTTTGTTCATCTAAAGCTGTGAGAGTAACGGGAACACAGGTAGGAACTAATGTGTTGACACACATTTGGGACTGGGACTGGAACTGTGTCACACTGTGCATCACAGCTGGACAAGCTGTAGCTGAATGGATCACACGAGAGGTTCAGAGAAAACACTCCTCGGGAACTGACTGATTTACCAACACTCAGTCCGGCGAACGATCTTCAAAGTGAGAGTGGGCATACACGCGAAGAGGACAAAACTAATACAGATCCATCCTAGGCTAACATAGCTTCCCCCTTTGATCAATTTTAGTTTTACCTAGGCCTAAATCCAATTACAATTGATTGGGTGTTCGTTCTCTGTTCTCTTCCAGGCTGAGGTTTTCCCTTGATGACAGAGAACTCTAAAAGCAGTTGACATGGAGGTACTTAACCTATTAGAGCATCAAATGAACCAGGTGGTTCTGTGTGGAGAGGAGAAGAGGCTTCAACCGAGTCACAAATGGCAGCCTATTCCCTACATTGTGCACTACTTTTGACCAGAGCCCTATTGGCCCTGGTCAAAAGTAGTACACTATTTTGGGAATAGGGTGCCATTTGGTTCTCAGCCCACAGCTACTGACAGCCAGTCTTTGATCCCTCCCCCCCACACCTAGGGTTCCCAGGATGTTGTGTGCAGCGATTTCACTAGCAAAGCTACTCTCTCATCCCTCTCTCTCCGTTTAGACAGGCAGCCCAATCATTTTATTTTTTCCACTAATTGTTCTTTTGACCAATCACATCGGATCTTTTAACAGATATTTTTTCAGAGCTGATCTGATTGGTCAAAATACCAATTCGTTTTTTAAAAAAGATCAGAATTGGGCTGCCTGTCTAAACGCAGCCTTTCTCTCTCTGCCTCTCTTTTCCCCTCAGTCTCACACTCTCTCTGTCTCTCTTTTCCCCTCAGTCTCTATTTTCTCTCTCTTTCCAACTCCCTCTCTCTCTTTCAATATCTCTCTCTCTCTCTCTGGTACTCTCCATCTCTCTCTCGCTCTCTTCCAGCGGTGGTGATGGGGCTCCTGAGCAGATTGAACCTGCCTGTCCAGCCCTGGAACAGAACGAGCATCTCATTTAGTCTGTCTGAGATCCTTTGATGTGGATTCAGTGCTGCAGTGCATATCATCGTGTTTGAAGGTTCAGCTTCCACAACACATCACAGGTTTGAAGTTTCAACATATTGCAGGTGCTACAATGTGATAATCTCAGAACCCACAGTTATGCATTATACATTATTATTTTATTAAAGAACACCACGCCACACCATCACCTCACCTGGAAAGTGCAACGCTTCAAGGTATATACACAACCGTTCAAAAGTTTGGGGTCACTTAGAAATGTCCTTGTTTTCCGTGAAAACATACATGAAATGAGTTTGAATAGGAAGTATAGCAAAATGAATAGGAAATGTAGTCACTGACAAGGTTAGAAATAATTATTTTTAATAGAAATAATGATTGTGTCCTTCAAACTTTGCTTTCGTCAAAGAATCCTCCATTTGCAGCAATTGCAGACCTTTCAGACCTTTGCCTTGCAGACCTTTGGCATTCTAGTTGTCAATTTGTTGAGGTAATCTGAAGAGATTTCACCCCATGCTTCCTGAAGCACCTCCCACAATTTGGATTGGCTTGATGGGCACTTCTTACGTACCATACGGTCAAGCTGCTCCCACAACAGCTCAATAGGGTTGAGATCCGGTGACTGTGCTGGCCGCTCCATTATAGACAGAATACCAGCTGACTGCTTCTTCCCTAAATAGTTATTGCATAGTTTGGAGCTGTGCTTTGGGTCATAGTCCTGTTGTAGGAGGAAATTGTCTCCAATCAAGTGCCGTCCACAGGGTATGGCATGGTGTTGCAAAATGGAGTGATAGCCTTCCTTCTTCAAGATCCCTTTTACCCTGTACAAATCTCCCACTTTACCACCACCAAAGCACCCCCAGACCATCACATTGCCTCCACCATGCTTAACAGGCATCAAACACTCCTCCAGCATCTTTTCATTTGGTCTGTGTCTCACAAATGTTCATCTTTGTGATCCGAACACCTCAAACTTCGATTCGTCTGTCCATAACACTTTTTTCAAATCTTCCTCTCTCCAGTGTCTGTGTTCTTTTGCCCATCTTAATATTTTCTTTTTATTGGCCAGTCTGAGATATGGCTTTTTCTTTACAACTGCCTAGAAGGTCAGCATCACAGAGTCGCCTCTTCACTGTTGACGTTTAGATTGGTGTTTTGCGGGTACTATTTAATGAAGCTGCCAGTTGAGGACCTGTGAGGCGTCAAACACAACGTGCCATTGGAACACAGGACTGATGGTTGCTGATAATGGGCCTCTGTATGCCTATGTAGATATTCCATAAAAAAACAGCAGTTTCCAGCTACAATAGCCATTTACAACATTAACAATGTCTACACTGTATTTCAGATTTTTTTTTATTTCACCTTTATTTAAACAGGTAAGCCAGTTGAGAACAAGTTCTCATTTACAACTGCGACCTGGCCAAGATAAAGCAAAGCAGTGCGATAAAAACAACAACACAGAGTTACATATGGAATAAACAAAACATACAGTCAATAACACAATAGAAAATCTATATACAGTGTGTGCAAATGTAGTAAGTTATGGAGGTAATGCAATAAATAGGCCATAGCGCAAAATAATTGCAATTACATTTTAGTATTAACACTGGAGTGATAGATGTGCAGAAGATTATGTGCAAATAGAGATACTGGGGTGCAAATGAGCAAAATAAATAATAATGTAAATAACAATATGGGGATGAGGTAGTTGGGTGGGCTAATTACAGATGGGCTGTGTACAGGTGCAGTGATCGGTAAGCTGCTCTGACAACTGATGCTTAAAGATAGTGAGGGAGATAAGTGTCTCCAGCTTCAGATATTTTTGCAGTTCGTTCCAGTAATTTGCAGCAGAGAACTGGAAGGAATGGCGACCAAAGGAGGTGTTGGCTTTGGGGATGACCAGTGAGATATACCTGCTGGAACGCATACTACGGGTGGGTGTTGCTATGGTGACCAATGAGCTAAGATAAGACAGGGATTTGCCTAGCAGTGATTTATAGATGACCTGGAGCCCGTGGGTTTGGCGACTAATATGTAGTGAGGGCCAGCCAACGAGAGCGTACAGGTCACAATGGTGGGTAGTATATGGGGCTTTGGTGACAAAACGGATGGCACTGTGATAAACTACATCCAATTTGCTGAGTAGAGTGTTGGAAGCTATTTTGTAAATGACATCGCCGAAGTCAAGGATCGGTAGGATAGTCAGTTTTACGAGGGAATGTTTAGCAGCATGAGTGAAGGAGGCTTTGTTGCGAAATAGGAAGCCGATTCTAGATTTTACTTTGGATTAGAGATGCTTAATGTGAGTCTGGAAGGAGAGTTTACGGTCTAACCAGACACCTAGGTATTTGTAGTTGTCCACATATTCTAAGTCAGACCCGCCGAGAGTCTAGTCGGGAAGGCGGGTGTAAGCAGCGTTCGATTGAAGAGCATGCATTTAGTTTTACTAGCGTTTAAGAGCAGTTGGAGGCCACGGAAGGAGTGTTATATGGCATTGAAGCTTGTTTGGAGGTTTGTTAACACAGCGTCCAAAGAAGGGCCAGATGTATACATCAATTTGATGTTATTTTAATGGACAAAAAATTTGCTTTTCTTTCGAAAACAAGGACATTTCTAAGTGACCCCAAACTTTTGAACGGTAGTGTATATAAAAATATTATATTTATTCTGAGACTGCTAGGTAGAATGTTGGGGCGAGTAAAAAAATGATTTTGTTACATTACATGGATTATTTGGAAAATCTACTTCCTTATATCTGGGATGCTAAAGGAAGGCAACACCCTCAAACAAACAGAGGTAGAATACAGCGGTTTGCAGTGTTTATAAGGTCCATTTAAATGAGCAGTGAAATTTTTCTGAAAGGTGGTGAATAGAACATAAATAGTATTTGTTCAGTGTTCGTTGGTTGTTGGCAGTGAACGGTTCGATTCTCATTCTCCATCCGATTTCACATGGGGAGCTTGAGCATGGCCCGAGGAGGTTGCCCCAATGTCTTCTTAAATAAATCATGAACACTGGCTACACTGTCAAGGTCTAGTCTATGCCCTAACTGCAGAACCCGACCAAACTGAATTTATGGGTTTCTAACCAACGAAGTGTGGAAAGGAAATAATATGACTCTGAAATGTCAAGGTTGTAATCGAGTCAAACCGAAGAGAACACTCAAGTGGAGGAGCAGACAAACGCCACCAGGTTCTAACGGGTATTTTAATTTAAACACATTTTGACGTTACAAAAAAGAAGCAGAAGAGTGCCAAATAAAAACAATAAAATAAACTATAGTTGTCAGCTAGTTTCTGAGGAGACGTCTGAGGAGAGAGAGGTTTATATAAATACTTCTGATCTTCATAATTAAAGAGTGTTTGGTCCACAGCTATCTCTCTCAGTCTTTTCTTCCCTCTCCTCTCTCTCCGTTCTCTCTGCCTACCTCCCTCCCTCCCTCTCTCTCTCCGTTCTCTACCTACCTACCTACCTCTCTCTCTCTCTCTCTCTCTCTCTCTCTCTCTCTCTCTCTCTCTCTCTCTCTCTCTCTCTCTCTCTCTCTCTCTCTCTCTCTCTCTCTCTCTCTCTCTCTCTCTCTCTCTCTCACCCTCCCTCTCTCTTTCTCTCTCCATTCTCTCTGCCTACCACCCTCCCTCTCTCTTTCTCTCTCCGTTCTCTCTGCCTACCTCCCTCCCTCTCTCTCTCTCTCTCTCTTTGAAAAGGATGTTTACTGTCTCTAAAGCATGAAGATGCTGCTAACAGCCTGAGGGCCTTCCTTCCTTCCCTCCCTCTCTCTCTCTATTTCTCTCTAAAACACACACGCACACTCTGCACACACACACACACACACACACACACACACACACACACACACACACACAGAAACCCACTTGCACAGAAATGGCTGCTCTCTCACACATCATTCTGTCAATTAGCATCTTCACCCTCATCTCCTTCTCTTGTTGGAAGCAGCTAAAATTTATTTTCCGTCTGGTTAGTTTTTTGCTTTGTTTATTGTGAACAGACCAAAGGCTTATTAACAACAGCTAATCAGCGCGTGTCAAATATGTAGACTTATTGCAGTCAGAATAGAAAAATAGGATTCATAATATAATTATCTTTCCTATCAGTCAAGGTTATTATTTTAGATTCTGGGACCAATCCCCCAGTTTTCTTTTTGAAGCTGGAGTCAGAGAAACAGCCAGAGAGGAGATCAGCATTTGTTTGATATAATTTGTTGTGACATGTTAATTGCATTCTTCCTAATTGATGTTTGATAAGTCTCAGGAAATTAGGCCAACTAGATAACTTGCAAATATTATGAATTTCCCCCCTCCCTGTGTCCTCTTCGTGGCAGGTCTGATAAATCTGTACCGCCTAAAACTGTAATGTGTCAATGTACTGTTACAGCAACCAGCGCTCTTTATTTCCTGTTACAGCAACCAGCGCTCTTTATTTCCTGTTACAGCAACCAACGCTCCTTCTTTCCTGTTACAGCAACCAACGCTCCTTCTTTCCTGTTACAGCAACCAACGCTCTTTATTTCCTGTTACAGCAACCAACGCTCCTTCTTTCCTGTTACAGCAACCAGCGCTCTTTATTTCCTGTTACAGCAACCAACACTCCTTCTTTCCTGTTACAGCAACCAACGCTCTTTATTTCCTGTTACAGCAACCAACGCTCTTTATTTCCTGTTACAGAAACCAGCGCTCTTTATTTCCTGTTACAGCAACCAACACTCCTTCTTTCCTGTTACAGCAACCAACGCTCTTTATTTCCTGTTACAGCAACCAACACTCCTTCTTTCCTGTTACAGCAACCAACGCTCATTCTTTCCTGTGTGATGTCACGAGAGGCTGTGTCCTGGAGGGACGTTACATCCCCCTGAGGTGGCTGCAACCCCAGACAGCTATGGCTCCATCTGCTGGTATGGTCGGGAACTCCACCCCTCTATGGCCAATCTTCCCACGCAGCTGAAACAAATGAGGAGCTGATGAGCTGAAGGTTTGGGAAGGGAAGGGACACAGTCTCCAAGCTGGGCTCTCTGGAGGACAAGAGTGCTGCACGTCCACTTCCATGAGGAATATAAGGATTTGGAGATACTTACCTTTGGGAAATACTCACCTTTGGATATATGCACCTGTGGAAATACGTGAGAGACATTTGGAAGGACTTTTTGCTGGGTTGGCCACTAGCTGCAACGTGGACTACAGTAAGGCCGGGGAAAAGTTATCTGAGCGAGTGAGAATTATGATTTTGGATGTGGAAGAGACATCCCTGAACTGTTAACCCTTAAAGAGCCACAAGAGAACAGAATTTTGTTATATTTTCGTTAATTTCCCAAGACCTATAATAAAATCCTTGTGTTGTTTGAACCTTGTCTCCTTGCACTACTTGAGCAATCCCGCTGAAAGCTGTGTAGCCTCTCGTGACGTCACAGATGGTGGAGAATACGGGCACGCTCAAGCGTTAATAGTGCATGTCAGAGGAGGATACCGAAGGTTTGATCACCCAGTTTTCCAAGTTGGCCGTAGGCTCCCCGCCGACTGAAATGGAGGACATATTGAAAGCCCTTGTTGCTGGCCAGCAAGCCCAGATGCAAGCAAACGTGGCTCTCTTGGAGGAGCAAAAGAAAGCCAACCTTCTGAAGGCAGAGGAATTGCAGTTGCAGAGACAGAGGGTGGTCCAAAATACCCGCCCAATAAAGGCAAGTGACTTTATATCTAAGATGGGAGCTACCGATGACATTGAGGCATACCTGCATGCATTTGAGGCCACGGCCACTAGGGAAGCCTGGCCCAAGCAACAGTGGGTTGGTCTGTTAGCCCCCTTTCTAACCGGGGAATCGCTGAATGCTGTCCGGGACCTGGGCCCTGACCAGGTTACTGACTATGATGCCCTGAAGTCTGAGATCCTCAGCAGATATGGACTCACAAAATTTGGTATGGCCCAGCGCTTTCACAGCTGGACCTTCCAACCAGACCAACCTCCTCGGGCGCAGATGCATGAACTTGTCCGAATCGCAAGGAAATGGCTGGATCCGCAGAGGAATACAGCAGCGGCGGTGGTGGAGGCCGTTGTGGTGGATCGTTACCTACGCGCCCTGCCTTATGAGGCAAAACGGTTCATCAGTCAACAGGCCTTGACCACGGCTGATCTGACCGTGGAAGCTGTGGAAAAGTACCAGGCCACAGCGGAGATGCTGAATGCTTCCCGAAAAGACCCCAGGAGTGCGGCCCCACCACAAATGGGAAGAACCCGTCCAAAGGACCCCAAGGTCTCGAACCCAGCCACGTCAGGACTTATCCCGGCTCCAGGGGGAGCCAGAAACCAGGCGGGTCCAAGAAGAGTACACCAGGAGGGGGAAACTTCGACAGTGTTACCGGTGTGGGGAGATGGGACATATCTCCTGGCAGTGTGGGAAACCAGCCGATGAACCTATGCCCACTGCGGAGTCCTCCAGCTCAGCACCCACACACCGTTTTGCCTCGCTCTTCGGAGTCGTAGATGGCGGCCCCGATCGACCCCCCCACCTGCCCGGTAACTGTGAATCACCATGATGTGGAGGCCTTACTGGATTCTGGTAGCCGGGCCACCCTGGTGCGTAAGGATTTGGTGGGCCCAACGTGTCTGACCCCGGGGAAAGTCCTCCCAGTTTCCTGTGTCCATGGGGACACCAGAGAATACCCCATTACTGAACTTACAATGACCAGCACACGGGGAACCATACACACGACGGCGGGGGTGGTTGATTCCCTCCCCGTCCCTGTCCTAATTGGACGAGACTGCCCAGCCTTTTACCCACTCTGGAGAGAGTCTCAGGAGAGGATAACCCGAGTACCTCGGAAACGGAGAGGCAAGACTCATCCTGGGAAGGCTCCGGTGCAATCCTCCGAGTTACTCACTCCCGCCCGGGCTCGGATAGGGATGGCAGGTGCCCAGACCGACACAGAGACGGAGCTACAGAATCTGGACAAAGAACTGTCTGGTCTGAAGGGGACCGCTGAGAGGTATCGTTTGTTAAAGCAACAGTTAGACATGAAGACAGAAGAGTTAGATATCCTCCAGGCTAAACTCCAACAGAGCTCCTTCCCTAAGCAACAGGAGGAGCTGGAGAGGCTGCGCAGGACCATCGAGGAGTGTGAGGAGACCCTGCGCAGTAGTAAGGAGGTCCAGAAGAAGGCAGAGGAGAAGTACAAGGTGTTGGAGAACAAGATGAAGAATGCGGAGGCAGAGAGAGAGAAGGAACTGAAAGCTGCTCAACAGAAGCTAAACTCTGCTAAAACCAAGGCTGATGCGTTCAGTAAGAAACTCAAGGAGAGACAACAGGAGGCTGAGTCCCTGGTCCTAGAGTTGGAGGAGTTGAAGAGAGAGCAGTCTGGCAAGCACCACGGCAATGCGGACGCCCTCTCCCGGCGTGATGCCTTCTTCGCTGCCTTTACCCCGACGAGGACGTCGGTCCCGAGGAGGGGGATGTGTGATGTCACGAGAGGCTGTGTCCTGGAGGGACGTTACATCCCCCTGAGGTGGCTGCAACCCCAGACAGCTATGGCTCCATCTGCTGGTATGGTCGGGAACTCCACCCCTCTATGGCCAATCTTCCCACGCAGCTGAAACAAATGAGGAGCTGATGAGCTGAAGGTTTGGGAAGGGAAGGGACACAGTCTCCAAGCTGGGCTCTCTGGAGGACAAGAGTGCTGCACGTCCACTTCCATGAGGAATATAAGGATTTGGAGATACTTACCTTTGGGAAATACTCACCTTTGGATATATGCACCTGTGGAAATACGTGAGAGACATTTGGAAGGACTTTTTGCTGGGTTGGCCACTAGCTGCAACGTGGACTACAGTAAGGCCGGGGAAAAGTTATCTGAGCGAGTGAGAATTATGATTTTGGATGTGGAAGAGACATCCCTGAACTGTTAACCCTTAAAGAGCCACAAGAGAACAGAATTTTGTTATATTTTCGTTAATTTCCCAAGACCTATAATAAAATCCTTGTGTTGTTTGAACCTTGTCTCCTTGCACTACTTGAGCAATCCCGCTGAAAGCTGTGTAGCCTCTCGTGACGTCACACCTGTTACAGCAACCAGCGCTCTTTATTTCCTGTTACAGCAACCAGCGCTCTCTATTTCCTGTTACAGCAACCAGTGCTCTTTATTTCCTGTTACAGCAACCAGCGCTCTCTATTTCCTGTTACAGCAACCAGTGCTCTTTATTTCCTGTTACAGCAACCAGCGCTCTCTATTTCCTGTTACAGAAACCAGCGCTCTCTATTTCCTGTTACAGCAACCAGCGCTCTCTATTTCCTGTTACAGCAACCAGTGCTCTTTATTTCCTGTTACAGCAACCAGCGCTCTCTATTTCCTGTTACAGAAACCAGCGCTCTCTATTTCCTGTTACAGCAACCAGCGCTCTCTATTTCCTGTTACAGCAACCAGCGCTCTCTATTTCCTGTTACAGCAACCAGCGCTCTCTATTTCAAGCACTGCCTGGCCGACAAATCTAAGGTTGCAACAAGCACACTACTGTGCATTCACAACACAGACAGACAGATGATGCGTCACAAATGCCACCCTATTCCCTATATAGTGCACTACTTTTGACTGGGGCCCATAGGACTCTGCTCAAAAGTAGTGCACAATAGGAAATAGGATGGCATTTGGGACGCACACAGACAGAAAGGAAAAGAAAAAGGACCAGAGAAAACACAAACCTGGGTGGATCTGTATTCAACTTTGTTCTTCTTTGCAATTTCGTCAAACCTGAAAAAAGACACATACATTAGGGAGGTACAGGAAGTAGGAGGCGTGTTCAGAGGGGACACAAATAAAAGGTTGATGTTATAGTACCCTGTTATAAGGCTGATGTTATAGTACCTGTTATAAGGCTGATGTTATAGTACCGTGTTATACGGCTGATGCTATAGTACCCTGTTATACGGCTGATGTTATAGTACCCTGTTATACGGCTGATGTTATAGTACCCTGTTATAAGGCTGATGTTATAGTACCCTATTATAAGGCTGATGTTATAGTACCCTATTATAAGGCTGATGTTATAGTACCCTGTTATAAGGCTGATGTTATAGTACCCTGTTATACGGCTGATGTTATAGTACCCTGTTATACGGCTGATGTTATAGTACCCTGTTATACGGCTGATGTTATAGTACCCTGTTATACGGCTGATGTTAAATGACCCTGTTACACAGCTGATGTTATAGTACCCTGTTATAAGGCTGATGTTATAGTACCCTGTTATAAGGTTGATGTTATAGTACCCTGTTATAGGGTTGATGTTATAGTACCCTGTTATAAGGCTGACATTATAGGGGCCTGTTATAAGGCTGATGTTATAGCAACCTGTTATAAGGCTGATGTTATAGTACCCTGTTATAAGGCTGATGTTATAGTACCCTGTTATAAGGCTGATGTTATAGTACCCTGTTATAAGGCTGACGTTATAGGAGCCTGTTATACGGCTGATGTTATAGTACCCCATTATAAGGCTGATTAAATAGTACCCTGTTATAAGGCTGATGTTATAGTACCCAATTATAGGGCTGATGTTATAGTACCCTGTTATAAGGCTGATGTTATAGTAACCCGTTATAAGGCTGATGTTATAGTACCCTGTTATACAGCTGATGTTATAGTACCCTGTTATAAGGCTGATGTTATAGTACCCTGTTATAAGGCTGATGTTATAGTACCCTATTATAAGGCTGATGTTATAGTACCCTGTTATAAGGCTGATGTTATAGTACCCTGGTATAAGGCTGATGTTATAGTACCCTATTATAAGGCTGATGTTATAGTACCCTGTTATAAGGCTGATGTTATAGTACCCTGTTATAAGGCTGATGTTATAGTACCTTGTTATACGGCTGATGTTAAATTACCCTGTTATACGGCTGATGTTATAGTACCCTGTTATAAGGCTGATGTTATAGTACCCTGTTATAAGGTTGATGTTATAGTACCCTGTTATAAGGTTAATGTTATAGTACCCTGTTATAAGGCTGACGTTATAGGAGCCTGTTATACGGCTGATGTTATAGGGCCTGTTATAAGGCTGATGTTATAGCAACCTGTTATAAGGCTGATGTTATAGTACCCTGTTATAAGGCTGATGTTATAGTACCCTGTTATAAGGCTGATGTTATAGTACCCTGTTATACGGCTGATGTTATAGTACCCTGTTATAAGGCTGATGAAATAGTACCCTGTTATAAGGCTGATGTTATAGTACCCTGTTATAAGGCTGATGTTATAGTACCCCGTTATAAGGCTGATGTTATAGTACCCTGTTATACGGCTGATGTTATAGTACCCTGGTATAAGGCTGATGTTATAGTACCCTGGTATAAGGCTGATGTTATAGGGGCCTGTTATAAGGCTGAAACCACTAAAAACATTGTTTTGTATTTTGGCATTTAACAAGATCTGTGGAAAAGACTGAGGGATTGTTTAAAGGGGACTTAAGTCCTAGGGGGATCTAGGGATGACCAAGGACACTTTCACCTTTTGGGTTGACTAGCAAACTCTTTAAGTCTGCATGACAGAGCACTTGGCATATCTGAGTCATCAGGAATATTCTCATGAGTTCTGCAGTTTTAGAGCTAATAAAGTGGCTGTAATGCAAGTCTTACGTCAGAAACTTAAGAGGTATCGTTTTTCACCATGTTGGCATTGTGATGCCCAGGTGAAAGTTGTTAAGAGGAAGAAAAAACAAAATTCCAAAGAAATGCTGGATTGTGTTATCGGAGATAATTTACCACAAATGTTACTGGAGTTGAGAAGAGGGCCAGGCACTTAACTGGCAGCTTGATAAAAGAAAATATGTCCCCAACATATGTTTGTACTTAGTCAAGATGAGTAGTGAAAGCCATTTATATCTGAATTAGGCCTAAACAGTTCACTCGAAAGCCACAGCCCACGATTGTACTCAAATCAAAAACAATTCTAATCTCTTTGGCAGATATGCCATTTTATTATCATTTTATTTTGTTTATAAAACCCTAGTAAGATTTACATTCAATTGCAAAGTATCAGCTTTGACATGTGCATGCATTTTAAGGAGAGAACCATACTATCAAGAGACCATATTTCAGAAACTGGTTGACCTCCTTGAATCTTAATAGAGGATTTACAGCTAGCAGAGTCGAGGGAGAGAGAGCGAGAGAGCGAAGAGAGAGAGAGAGCTTTGGGACTGGGGAGTAAACAATGAATCACTGCATTTTTCAAGACATAAATCAACTGAAGAATGAGTTACTTGTAGCATTATCATTATTGGATCCCCCCCTCCCCCCATCTAGTCAATATCACAATTTAAAATAACTATTTCATGCTGACACAATACACTGATCTTAGTGCTAAGTCTACCACACACAGTGAGTAAACCTATTCCAGGAAGGACTTGCAGTCTTATCTGGTCAGCTGTGGAGGAGAACAAGAAAAATATTAATCCCCCACATCTTTCACACAAACAGCCTCCCCCAAGGGTTTGGCTATAGAAACCTGTCAACCCAGCGAGGAGCTGAGTCCCAAATGGGACCCTATTCCCTACATAGTGCACTACTTTTGACCAGAGGCTCTGGGGAATAGGGTGCCATTTGGGATGCAGATAAAAAGGGAGATTGACCTAATTGCTGCAGTCGAGATGATTGGCTGTATTAGGCAGTTTTCTTTTTACAGCAAATTGAAAACGTGTCGATTTGAAAGTGTATTTACACCAAGAGAAATGGCAATGTCATGGTGGTAAATGGTCTAAGAGTACATATTCAATCTCTCCCTATCCCAGTCTGCTGCTTCAAGATGTCCACCATTGTTCCTGTACCCAAGAAAGTGAAGGTAACTGAACTAAATGACTATCGCCCCGTAGCACTCACATCTGTCATCATGAAGGGCTTTGAGAGGCTATTTAAGGATCATATCACCTCCACCTTAATCAACACCCTAGACCCACTGCAATTTGCGTACCGCCCCAATAGATCCACGGATGATGCAATCGCTGTAGCACTGCATACTGCCCTATCCCATCTGGACAAGAGGAATACCTATGTAAGAATGCTGTTCATTGACTACAGCTCAGCCTTCAACACCTTAGTACCTGGGTCTGAATCCCGCCCTGTGCAACTGGGTCCTGGACTTCCTGACGGGCCACCTCAGGTGGTGAAGGTAGGCAACAACACCTCTACAACCTCAAGAGGCTGAAGAAACTCAGCTTGGCCCCTAAGACCCTCACTAAATTTTACAGATGCACCATTGAGAGCATCCTGTCGGGCTGTATCACCGCCTGGTACAGCAACTGCACCGTCCGCAACCACAGAGCTCTCCAGAGGGTGGTGCGGTCAGCCCAACGCATCACCGGGAGCACACTGCCTAACCTTCAGGACATCTACAGCACACGGTGTCACAGGAAGGCCAAGAAGATCATCAAGGATCTCAGCTACCCGAGCAACGGCCTGTTCACCCCACTATCATCCAAAAGACAAGGTCAGTACAGGTCCATCAAAGCTGGGACCGAGAGACTGAAAAACAGCTTCTATCTCAAGGCCGTCAGACTGTTAAATATCCATCATGTCAGGATGTCAGTGTAATGCGGTAGGACGAAGTTAGGCGCAGGACACAGAGCTAATCGAAAACTTACTTTACTCGTAGGTAACGTAAATAACATAACCTCCACGCAGGGAGGAAACAAACCCGCTCACCAGACGACAACCAAACATGAACAAACACGCACAACATTCAGTGGGAGCCAGAGGGTTAAATAGGGAAGTAATCAATACCTAATGGGAACCAGGTGTGAACAATAAAGACAAGACAAGTAGAACACAGAAACATAGATCGGTAGCAGCTAGTACTCCGGTGACGACGAACGCCGAAGCCTGCCCGAGCAAGGAGGAGGAGCAGCCTCGGCTGAATCCGTGACACATCACCCCCACCCAGTACACTGCCCTGAACTTAAGTCACTGTCACTAGCCGGCTACTACCCGGTTACTCATACCTGCACCTTAGAGGCTGCTGCCGTATTTACATAGTCACGGAACACTGGTCCCTTTAATAATGTGTCCATACTGTTTTACCTATTTCACATGTATATACTGTATTCTAATCCATCCTATTCAACTATTGTGGAACATATACTATTCTATCCTACGTACAGTACCAGTCAAAAGTTTGACCACACCTACTCATTCAAGGGTTTTTCTTTATTTTGACTATTTTCTACATTGTAGAATAATAGTGAAGACATCAAAACTATGAAATAACACATATGGAATCATGTAGTGACCAAAAAAGTGTTAAACAAATCAAAATATATTTGATATTTGAGATTAGACACCCTTTGACAGGGCCTCCTGTAGCTCAGTTGGTAGAGCATGGCGCTTGCAACGCCAGGGTTGTGAGTTCGATTCCCACGGGGGGCCAGTATGAAAAATTTATGCACTCACTAAAACTGTAAGTCGCTCTGGATAAGAGCAACTGCTAAATGACTAAAATGTAATGACAGCTTTGCACACTCTTGGCATTCTCTCAACCAGCTTCACCTGGAATGCTTTTCCAACAGTCTTGAAGGAGTTCCCACATATGCTGAGCACTTGTTGGCTGCTTTTCCTTCACTCTGTGGGAGTTCCCACATAGGGTTTTGGTCAAAAGTAGTGCACTATGTAGGGAATAGGATGCCATTTGGGACTGACATTGCATATAGGTCAATGTCTTCAAAGGCTTTAGACACTTTTATGGAGTACCTGCAGGGTCAAAGGTTCCTACTTCCTTATTTTATTAATGTATAAAGAGGATGAACCTGACTGACATAACATCAATCATGTCAACTCTTTCACACGTAGCCTATGCATTTCAAACTTACAGCTCCATCTATACATAACACTGGACTAACGATTTCCTCATGTTATAACACTGATTGCTTTTCCAATAAAATATTAATTGCACAAGGAGTAAACTGTAGTCTGTTAGCTCAGTGCAAAACAGCTAACATACAAGATGGTGGTGCAAGGTTGCTGCTGGGTATTTTAATGATCTCTTGGTTTAACTAGGCATGTCCGGCTTTCCAGGAAGTGTGAAAGTAACCCTTTTGCTTCAAAGTGAAGCCTGCATATCATTATGTCTCTAGGCAGAGAGAGGTCTACCCAGCAACCTAGGGCTACATGTTCCCAATAAAAAGAGAAAAACATTCCATGCAAGTGGAAAATATGCTAAGCTGGAAGAGAAAAAAAGAAACACCTACTGACTGAGATACCTGTTATGGCTTATGCACAAAGGAAGAATCAGAGAGAGAGAGGAGAGAGGAGAGAGAGGAGGAGAGGGGAGAGAGAAGAGAGGAGAGAGAGGAGGAGAGGGGGGAGAGAGGAGAGGAGGAGAGGGGAGTGAGAGAACGGTAGGTGTTTAGAACATGGAGGCAACAAAGGGAGTCTCACATTCAAATACACACACCAGCTTCTGAGGACTTCAGGTAGCTTTTTTCCCTAGAAGTAGAGGAAGTATTTGCTCCACCTTTCAGAGTAGAGTTTGAGACAGCATGGGCCCCGGCTCAGTCCAGCTCTGCTCTGTGTAGGACAAACCCCTCCCTCCAAAATCCCTGCCTCCAGACCTTTAAACCCTCAGCTATCCAATTTGTAAGTCGCTCTGGATAAGAGCGTCTGCTAAATTACGTAAATATCATGTGATCCCATAGTATCGAGAGTCAAAGGCCCCCACAGCCAATTACGGAGGGGAGAAAATCCCTTTCCATCTCACTGCCTGTCTTAAAGGGATAGCTTTCAGAAATGTAGGATAATTCTTTACATTGTTTAGGTTACTTCAAATGGATTTCTGTAGAACTTGTATTACAATTCTAAGAAAGACATACCTCCTCAAGGTAAGAAACAAATTAAAATGGGTTTAAAATGTCAATAAAATATCTTTAGAAAATCCTCACAGTTCCTCTCCTGTTCCTCCTACGCTCGTCGGATGTGGCAGGGCTTGAAAACTATTACAGACTACAAAGGGAAGCACAGCCGCGAGCTTCCCAGTGACACAAGCCTACCAGACGACCTAAACCACTTCTATGCTCGCTTCGAGGCAAGCAACACTGAAGCATGCATGAGAGCACCAGCTGTTCCGGATGACTATGTGATCACGCTCTCCGTAGCCGATGTGAGTAAGACTTTTAAGCAGGTCAACATTCACAAGGCCGCAGGGCCAGACGGATTACCAGGACGTGTACTCCGAGCATGTGCTGACCAACTGGCAAGTGTCTTCACTGACATTTTCAACATGTCCCTGACTGAGTCTGTAATACCAACATGTTTCAAGCAGACCACCATAGTCCCCGTGCCCAAGGACACTAAGATAACCTGCCTAAATGACTACCGACCCGTAGCACTGACGTCTGTAGCCATGAAGTGCTTTGAAAGGCTGGTCATGGCTCACATCAACACCATTATCCCAGAAACCCTAGACCCACTCCAATTTGCATACCGCTCCAACAGATCCACAGATAATGCAATCTCTATTGCACTCCACACTGCCCTTTCCCACCTGGACAAGAGGAACACCTACGTGAGAATGCTATTCATTGACTACAGCTCAGCATTCAACACCATAGCGCCCTCAAAGCTCATCACTAAGCTAAGGATCCTGGGACTAAACACCTCCCTCTGCAACTGGATCCTGGACTTCCTGACGGGCCGCCCCCAGGTGGTAAGGGTAGGTAACAACACATCTGCCACACTGATCCTCAACACGGGGGCCCCTCAGGGGTGCGTGCTCAGTCCCCTCCTGTACTCCCTGTTCACCCATGACTGCATGGCCAGGCACGACTCCAACACCATCATTAAGTTTGCCGACGACACAACAGTGGTAGGCCTGATCACTGACAACGATGAGACAGCCTATAGGGAGGAGGTCAGAGAGCTGGCCGTGTGGTGTCATGATAACAACCTCTCCCTCAACGTGACCCAGACAAAGGAGATGATTGTGGACTACAGGAAAAAAAAGAGGACTGAGCACGCCCCCATTCTCATCGACGGGGCTGTAGTGGAACAGGTTGAGAGCTTCAAGTTCCTTGGTGTCCACATCACCAACAAACTATCATGGTCCAAACACACCAAGACAGTCGTGAAGAGGGCACGACAAAGCCTATTCCCCCCCAGGAGACTGAAAAGATTTGGCATGGGTCCTCAGATCCTCAAAAAATTCTACAGCTGCACCATCGAGAGCATCCTGACTGGTTGCATCACCGCCTGGTATGGCAACTGCTTGGCCTCCGACCGCAAGGCACTACAGAGGGTAGTGCGTACGGCCCAGTACATCGCTGGGGCCAAGCTTCCTGCCATCCAGGACCTCTATACCAGGCGGTGTCAGAGGAAGGCCCTCAAAATTGTCAAAGACTCCAGCCAACCTAGTCATTGACTGTTCTCTCTGCTACCGCACGGCAAGCGGTACCGGAGTGCCAAGTCTAGGTCCAAAAGACTTCTCAACAGCTTCTACCCCCAAGCCATAAGACTCCTGAACAGCTAATCATGGCTACCCGGACTATTTGCACTGCCCCCCCACCCCATCTTTTTACGCTGCTGCTACTCTGTTAATTATTTATGCATAGTCACTTTAACTCTACCCACATGTACATATTACTTAAACTACCTCAACTAGCCGGTGCCCCCGCACATTGACTCTGCACCGGTACCCCCCTGTATATATAGCCTCCCTACTGTTATTCTATTTTACTTCTCCTCTTTTTTTCTCAACACCTTTTTGTTGTTGTTTTATTTTACTTTTTTATTAAAAATAAATGCACTGTTGGTTAAGGGCTGTAAGTAAGCATTTCACTGTAATGTCTGCACCTGTTGTATTCGGCACATGTGGCCAATACAATTTGATTTGATTTGATTTGAACACTAACTCACACCCCTCTCTAACTCTTGAAACAAGTAGCCTACCTGCCCACGACTCTGTCTGACTCCCTCTGCAGAGAGCAGAGAAGGGGAATGGGTCTCCTTTGTTTACAGGCTACTCTGTTTGCACCTCTGGAGCTCTTCAGTTACATGACACACCCAGTGACCTCTGATTGGGACATTTGACCGCCCATCACAACCTTTGAACCTGCCCACCGGCATCTCCTTAGGGCATCCATCCAATAGGAAGATGGGACCAGGAGAAGTATAAAAGCAAATTCCAGCCCAGTCTGCGATCAGTCTTCAGCAAGCTTGGCAGAATGAGGAGCTCTCTGTTAATACCTCTGCCCTTAACACCAACAGCAGAGTCGGCTGGACTCTGCCCATGTCCCTGTAAGAGCACTGTACTGGGATAGGGTTGTACTGTAACCCTGTGACCAGGATGCCTGCTACCCGTCTCCCTGGGTTGTACTGTAAGCTTGTGACCAGGATGCCTGCTATCCGTCTCCCTGGGTTGTACTGTAAGCTTGTGACCAGGATGCCTGCTGTCCGTCTCCCTGGGTTGTACTGTAAGCTTGTGACCAGGATGCCTGCTACCCGTCTCCCTGGGTTGTACTGTAAGCCTGTGACCAGGATGCCTGCTACCCGTCTCCCTGGGTTGTACTGTAAGCTTGTGACCAGGATGCCTGCTACCCGTCTCCCTGGGTTGTACTGAAAGCTTGTGACCAGGATGCCTGCTATCCGCCTCCCTGGGTTGTACTGTAAGCCTGTGACCAGGATGCCTGCTATCCGTCTCCCTGGGTTGTACTGTAAGCTTGTGACCAGGATGCCTGCTATCCGTCTCCCTGGGTTGTACTGAAAGCTTGTGACCAGGATGCCTGCTATCCGCCTCCCTGGGTTGTACTGTAAGCCTGTGACCAGGATGCCTGCTACCCGTCTCCCTGGGTTGTACTGTAAGCCTGTGACCAGGATGCCTGCTATCCGTCTCCCTGGGTTGTACTGAAAGCTTGTGACCAGGATGCCTGCTATCCGCCTCCCTGGGTTGTACTGTAAGCCTTTGACCAGGATGCCTGCTATCCGTCTCCCTGGGTTGTACTGTAAGCTTGTGACCAGGATGCCTGCTACCCGTCTCCCTGGGTTGTACTGTAAGCTTGTGACCAGGATGCCTGCTACCCGTCTCCCTGGGATGCACTGTAAGCTTGTGACCAGGATGCCTGCTACCCGTCTCCCTGAGCAGATCTTCTTCAGAGAGCTGAAGAATGGGAAGGGAGCACAAGGTGGGCCAAAGAAACACGTCAAAAACACCATGAAGTCCTCCGTCAGGAGCTTTAACATCCATCTAAGGTCATGGGACAGCCTTGCTCAGGGACGTCCCATATGGCAGAATCTCATCCTGGATGGTGCTACCACCTCTGAAACCAGGAGGACAAAACATGTCATGGAGGAAGAGAGAACAGAAAAAGACCAGTATTAAAGGGAAACTTTACCGCTAGACACCATTTGGAGTGTTTTTCCAGTCTCCCTACATAATTCTGATTGATGAGAGGGTGTTTCAGATATACAGTGCCTTCAGAAAGTATTCATACTCCTTGTCGTATTCAAACATTGTGTTGTGTTACAGCCCGAAATCAAAATGGATGACAGTATGAAAAAATGTATGCACTAACTAACTGCAAGTCGCTCTGGATAAGAGCGTCTGCTAAATGACTAAAATGTAAATGTTTTTTTGTTTTTTTTTACCCATCTACACACACTGTATAAGCACTTTGTGACATCATCTTCTAAAGGGCTTTATAAACACATTTGATTGATTGATTTTCCCTGCCTTTGTAAAGACCCACAGCCTGATGGGAGCCCTACTTCCTCGTTCCCACCCTGGAAGGCAGGCGGTACTAGTTGACAGGTTTACTGGAGCTATGTTACCGTGTAACTGTCTACCCGAGATTGCAAACTAATTAGCTACAGTGGCTGCTTCTGATGATTCCTCTTTCGAAGAAGAGCTGGACGACAATTTGTTTTTGTTTTTTTAATGTTGTTTTTACACAGGAACATACAGCACTATTTATTTGAGCTGGAATACACTGAAGAGGAGGTGAGACAGCAAGAAATAGAATTGCGAGACCAAGGCGGCAGCCTAGATCAGCTAGACCAGGACTCAGGAGGGCAAATGCCAAATGAGCAAGTTGTTTTTGCTCTCGGTAGCTAGCTAGCAATATAAACTCTCTTTGTGATCGATCCATCCATAACTGGATTTGCTAGTACCACTACAAGCCAAGCTAGCCAAGTTTAGCTAGCTAGCTGGCTGCATTTGCCATAACTAAAATGTACTGTAGTCTAACTTTATAGCTAGTTAGCTAACTTGAATAGCTAGCCTCGGTGCCTCATTAGGAGCAAAACTGGATAAATGTTTTGATGATGATGGCAGAGAGTAAAGGAAAGACTTTGGCTTTATGACTCATATTAGTCTGGGGAGTAACTATACCAGTGTGTTGTAGCTAGCTAGATAGCTAGTTAATGTGTGTCTGTGTGATGTCTCATTCCATACCATGCTGCTACAGTAGGAATAAAGACAGTACACAATGATTGCCCATGAATGTCTAACAGCGTTTTCCTCTTTCTCTCACAGACAATACCGCTTGGATACAAAGAAGTTGATGACTCAAGAGGAGATGTGAAAGGTCCCATAACAACAATCTCCCCGTTGTATCAAAGTGACTCCGAACACCACACTGCACCACCCAAACACACCATATGCAAGTATTCCCTTTGTAACACTGCAGTTTTTATTATAAGTGTTAGTAGTACAGATGAAGTCGGAAGTTTACATACACCTTAGCCAAATACATTTAAACTCTGTTTTTCACAATTCCTGACATTTAATCCTAGTAAAAATTCAGTCTTAGGTCAGTAAGGATCACCAATTTATTTTAAGAATGTGAAATGTCAGAATAGTAGTATTCCTTTCATCACATTCCCAGTGGGTCAGAAGTCTACATGCACTCAATTAGTATTTGGTAGCGTTGCCTTTAAATTGTTTAACTTTGGTCAAACGTTTCGCGTAGCCTTCCACAAGCTTCCCACAATAAGTTGGGTGAATTTTGGCCCATTCCTCCTGACATAGCTGGTGTAACTGAGTCAGGTTTGTAGGCCTCCTTGCTCGCACACGCTTTTTCAGTTCTGCCCACACATTTTCTATAGGATTGAGGTCAGGGCTTTGTGATGGCTACTCCAATACCTTGACTTTGTTGTCCTTAAGCCATTTTGCCACAACTTTTAAAGTATGCTTGGGGTCATTGTCCATTTGGAAGACCCATTTGCGCCCAAGCTTCAATTTCCTGACTGATGTCTTGAGATGTTGCTTCAATATATCCACATAATTTTCCTTCCTCATGATGCCATCTATTTTGTGAAGTGCACCAGTCCCTCCTGCAGCAAAGCACCCCCACAGCATGATGCTGCCACCCCCGTGCTTCACGGTTGGGATGGTGTTCTTCGGCTTGCAAGCTTCCCCCCTTTTCCTACAAACATAACGATGGTCATTATGGCCAAACAGTTCTATTTTTGTTTCATCAGACCACAGGACATTTCTCAAAAAAGTACGATCTTTGTCCCCATGTGCAGTTGCAAACCGTAGTCTGGCTTTTTTATGGCGGTTTTGGAGCAGTGGCTTCTTCCTTGCTGAGCGGCCTTTCAGGTTATGTCGATATAGGACTTGTTTTACTCTGGATATAGATACTTTTGTAGCTGTTTCCTCCAGCATCTTCACAAGGTCATTTGCTGTTGTTCTGGGATTGATTGAAAACAAGTTTTAATGACTCCAACCTAAGTGTATGTAAACTTCCGACTTCAACTGTATATTTTTCTACTGTATACAGTTGAAGTCGGAAGTTTACATACACTTACATTGGAGTTATTAAAACTTGTGGAAAGACTTGAAGATTACTGTTCACTGCTGCTCCCCATCTAACCTAAAGCTGCAATACGTAACTTTTTGGGTGACCTGACCAAATCCACATAGAAATGTGAGTTATAGACCTGAAAGCAAGTCTAAGAAGCGATGATCTGTTCTATGTGTGCTATTTCAATGCTTCCCGTTCTTAAGCTGATACAGACATACCCAAGACGACTCAAAACTGTACTAATTGCCGCCAAAGGTGCTTCTACAAAGTATTAACTCAGGGGTGTGAATACTTATGTAAATTATATATTTCTGTATTTCATTTTCAATAAATGAGCAAACATTTCTAAAAACATGTTTTCACTGTGTCATTATGGGGTATTGTGTGTAGATGGGTGAGAAATTTTTTTTTAATCCATTTTGAATTCAGGCTGTAACACAACAAAATGTAGAATAAGTCAAGGGGTATGAATACTTTCTGTAAAACAGCTAGCAATATTAATACCACAATGCAGTTGTGAGCATACTAGGCATTCTATATTATACTACAACATCAATCTAACTGAATATGGATGTTGTGTTGACTGAATGTTCCAGGCAGGTTCCAGAATGTTCTTCAGCTGGTGAACCTCTTCTTGTGTTGGGTAATGGCAGCTGGTTTAGCAGGCTTTGGCGATGTTCTTCACCACCCACTGCTTCGACCTTTTGCAGAAGATTTGTCTCCTGGAAAGACCTGAAGACCCCGCGCCCCCACTGCCGACCCCCCGCGCCCCCCTCCCCGCTGCGTGCCCCACAGTTTTGGAACCACTGCCCTAGATGACTCATGAGTTCCTCTTCCTCCCTCCCTCCCTCCTGTCTCTCTCTCCTCTAGATGACTCATTCTCCCCCTCTTCCCTCTGTCTCTTCCTCTCTCTCCCCCCCTAAATCTCTTCTTCTCTTCCCCCCTCCTGTCTTTCTCTCTCCTCTAGATGACTCATTCTCCCCCTCTTCCCTCTGTCTCTTCCTCTCTCTCCCCCCTCGATCTCTTCTTCTCTCCCCCCCCTCCCTGTCTCTTCCTCGCTCCCCCTCTTCTCTGTCTCTTCCCCCTCTCTCCGTCTCTTCCTCGCTCCCCCTCTTCTCTGTTTCTTCCCCCCCGTCTCTTCCTCGCTCCCCCTCTTCTCTGTCTCTTCCCCCCCTCTCCCCTTTCTCTCTCCTCTAGATGACTCATGGTGAGTACCTCTTCAACTAACCCCCCCTCTCAAAAAGAAAAAGAGGGAGACTATTTACATGAGGTAATAATTCAACATTTGCTCTTCTAAGTCTCTTACAGAAGAAAAACCCATTTACCCAATGCCCTCTTCATTCCCTCTTTGCTGTTACCCAATCTGAACAAGACCGGATGAGTGTCCTAAAATCCCCATCAAGTGATTCCACAGAAAGAACAAGCCGCTGTTAATCAATGGCTAGATTGGATTGCTGTTGTTGATACGCTTGCCGGTCGGTAACGACTAACGGTAGTGGTCTGGCTGAAATTAGTCCTCAGAGTGTTTGAGTGCTACACAGAGGTAATTCATCGCTAATGATCGCCCCGGCACCCACTCCCCTCTCCTTCTCACCTAGCGTGCCACCCCAACTTATTTAATTGCCTCGTTCGCGTTTAAACAGCTTACAAATCACAAGGTCACTAGGACAGGGAGGAAAACATGATCAAACGGCCCGTCGCTAATCAGGGGAGGAGAAACGGCCCATCACTAATCCTCCCCCCCCCTCAGGAAGTAGACACTGTAAAGGATCAGTTAATTATCTCAGCTCCCAACTACAGGGGTAGGTACATCTGAAGAAGGCCAAGCAGCTCCATCTAGTAACACACACACACACACACAACTCAGTCACACACTACACACACACACACACGTGGGGGACAAATACTGTTAAAAGACTTGGATAATCCCAGTTTCAACAGCTTGGCATCTGACATAGAGAGCAGAGACTGGTTCTAGAATGATTAGATTCCCCAATCAGTGCGCATCCTCTCTGATGCCAGCGTTTCCTGTATTGTTAGTCTGCAGACAGCATTGTTTCCTCCTCTGTATTCTGTGTATCTCCTGTATTGTTAGTCTGCAGACAGCATTGTTTCCTCCACTGTATTCTGTGTATCTCCTGTATTGTTAGTCTGCAGACAGCATTGTTTCCTCCTCTGTATTCTGTGTATCTCCTGTATTGTTAGTCTGCAGACAGCATTGTTTCCTCCACTGTATTTTGTGTATCTCCTGTATTGTTAGTCTGCAGACAGCATTGTTTCCTGCTCTGTATTCTGTGTATCTCCTGTATTGTTAGTCTGCAGACAGCATTGTTTCCTCCTCTGTATTCTGTGTATCTCCTGTATTGTTAGTCTGCAGACAGCATTGTTTCCTCCACTGTATTCTGTGTATCTCCTGTATTGTTAGTCTGCAGACAGCATTGTTTCCTCCTCTGTATTCTGTGTATCTCCTGTATTGTTAGTCTGCAGACAGCATTGTTTCCTCCTCTGTATTCTGTGTATCTCCTGTATTGTTAGTCTGCAGACAGCATTGTTTCCTCCTCTGTATTCTGTGTATCTCCTGTATTGTTAGTCTGCAGACAGCATTGTTTCCTCCACTGTATTCTGTGTATCTCCTGTATTGTTAGTCTGCAGACAGCATTGTTTCCTCCTCTGTATTCTGTGTATCTCCTGTATTGTTAGTCTGCAGACAGCATTGTTTCCTCCACTGTATTTTGTGTATCTCCTGTATTGTTAGTCTGCAGACAGCATTGTTTCCTGCTCTGTATTCTGTGTATCTCCTGTATTGTTAGTCTGCAGACAGCATTGTTTCCTCCTCTGTATTCTGTGTATCTCCTGTATTGTTAGTCTGCAGACAGCATTGTTTCCTCCACTGTATTCTGTGTATCTCCTGTATTGTTAGTCTGCAGACAGCATTGTTTCCTCCTCTGTATTCTGTGTATCTCCTGTATTGTTAGTCTGCAGACAGCATTGTTTCCTCCTCTGTATTCTGTGTATCTCCTGTATTGTTAGTCTGCAGACAGCATTGTTTCCTCCACTGTATTCTGTGTATCTTGTATAGTACTAAAGGCCACTAGCTATCTTTGTCATTCTTGCTTGATGTTTTTAGCCTATTTTTTTTAAATGGTTGCTCACAATGTAAAAAGTTTAGATTTCTGTCTGTAAATAAAATACATATGATTAGTAGTACAGAGGTGGCAGGGCTGATGCACAGTAATGGGTTCCATAGGTCATAGGTCATACAGGGGAGAGCGAGGTCATAGGTCATACAGGGGACTGGGAGAACGAGGTCATAGGTCATACAGGGGAGCGTGAGGTCAACAGTATGAAAAATGTATGCACTCACTAACTGTAAGTCGCTCTGGATAAGAGCGTCTGCTAAATGACTAAAATGTAAAAAAAAAAATCAAAGGTCATACAGGGGAGAGTGAGGTCATAGGTCATACAGGGGTCTGGGAGAGCAAGGTCATAGGTCATACAGGGGAGAGCGAGGTCATAGGTCATACAGGGGACTGGGAGAACAAGTTCGTAGGTCATACAGGGGAGAGTGAGGTCAAAGGTCATACAGGGGTCTGGGAGAGCAAGGTCATAGGTTATACAGGGGAGAGCGAGGTCAAAGGTCATACAGCGGAATGGTAGCGTGAGGTCATAGGTCATACAGGGGAGAGCGAGGTCATACAGGGGACTGGGAAAGAGAGGTCAGATCATACAGGGGAGAGCGGGGTCATAGGGCATGCAGGGGAGAAAACAGTTTGGGGATGTGATGAAAGGAGGGGTACGTCCCAAATGGCACCCTATTCCCTATATCAGGGGTATTGAACTCTTATCCTACGAGGTCTGGAGCCTGCTGGTTTTCTGGTTTACCTGATAATTAATTGCACCAACCTGGTGTCCCAGGTCTAAATCAGTCCCTGATTAGAGGGGAACAACGGAAAAAGTCAGTGGAACTGGCTTCGAGGTCCAGAGTTGAGTTTGAAGGCCATATATTAGTGAACTACAGAGGGCCCTGGTCAAAAGTAGTCCACTCTGTAGGGAATAGGGTGCCATTTGGGACGCATATGAGGAGAGGGTGATGGGAAGAGGAAAGGAGAGGGTGATGGGAAGAGGAAAGGAGAGGGTGATGGGAAGAGGAAAGGAGAGGGTGATGGGAAGAGGAAAGGAGAGGGTGATGGGAAGAGGAAAGGAGAGGGTGATGGGAAGAGGAAAGGAGAGGGTGATGTGGAATATTGTTGTTTTTCCCCACAATTAAATTACTTGTCAAAGCGTTCACAAAGGGTTAGTCAGTTTATCTGTTTCAAATCAATAGTCTTGTCTCAGTGTGAAGGCTTGTCCTGACACCATCATTAATTATTCTGCTAGCTATTCCTGCTGCCTCTGCTGCTGCTCAAGGTTGAGTCTTTTCTTATTTCAAATCAATGATCATCTTCCCTCGCCTTCGCCTTCCTCCCTCTCCTTCACCCTCTCAGAAAACTATGTGCTTTATATTCAATGCCTGTACTATAGTGATTGCCTCTCTTCTCTCCTGTCTGTTGTAACCACTGAGAAAACATCACAGTGAATATAATAGAATTTTCTAATCAGGATAGAACATTAGGGCATTAGGATGGAATACTAGGTTTTGTTTCAAGTACTAAACATATAAACGATGTATGATTTAAAGTACGATTTGTTTCTGACTGTCACCTGACAGACACACACTCCAATAAACTGCAATGAGGGGTGAATGTTTATTCTGATAATATTATATTTTTTATCAATAAGGGCCAAATGTCCCAAATTACCCCCTATTCCTTTTAACGTGCACTAAATTTGACCACGGCCCTTAGACAACAGGCTGCCGTTTCTCCATCCCTCCATTCTTTCCTACTGAATAATAATGATTCATGTCTGACAGAGCACAGAGAGAGAGCCTACAGCCAGCCAGCCTCCAGACATAAGCCCCTGAACACAACAGCAATAGACTAGGATGCTAATTAACGCACTAAGTAATGACATGGTATTAATGGCTGAATAATTGCATTAAAAAATGCATAAACAACTAATATTCATGGCAGGCAGGGTTCTAATAATATTCAGCCCATCCAGGCAGCGGGCCCGTTAGCTAGCGGTAATACGACTGGTCTTGTCCTTAATTAAGCAGCACTTGATGATTACAGAGGAAATGTGGTCATGGGGGGGGTGAGTTCATATTTTCTCTGAAACACGTCGTCACCGACGCTACCCGCCACCGGTTTAGACTGCCTTCTGTAGAGGGAGTGTAGTGTTGTTGTTACTGGGTTGGGGAGAGTGTGTGTGTTTATGTGTGTGTGTGTGTGTGTGTGTGGAGGGGGTGGTGGGGGGTGTATGGTGTGTGTTTATGTGTGTGTATGCATGTTTCTATGTGTGTGGGTAAAAAACTATAAAGTCGTCTCCAGGGAGGATTGAGATTTGAAGCAGCCTGAATACAAAGCCTTTTGGGACCTCTCCTCCTTCCCTCATCTCATCTCGGAGGTTGCGAACAGCATCCTGGTGATGGAGATTCATAATGCTGCAGGTGTAATACAGCTCTCCTACTGGGGCTAGCAGTGTAAACTTTAAACACACAGTCAGGGCTCCCCCCAACCCCCCCCCCACACACACACACACACATCTAACTGGGTGGGGAGACTTACATCACCACAACACACGTGTGAGGATGATACAGTGGGGAAAAAAACGTATTTAGTCAGCCACCAATTGTGCAAGTTCTCCCACTTAAAAAGATGAGAGAGGCCTGTAATTTTCATCATAGGTACACGTCAACTATGACAGACAAAATGAGAAAAAAATATCCAGAAAATCACATTGTAGGATTTTTAATGAATTTATTTGCAAATTATGGTGGAAAATAAGTATTTGGTCAATAACAAAAGTTTCTCAATACTTTGTTATATACCCTTTGTTGGCAATGACACAGGTCAAACGTTTTCTGTAAGTCTTCACAAGGTTTTCACACACTGTTGCTGGTATTTTGGCCCATTCCTCCATGCAGATCTCCTCTAGAGCAGTGATGTTTTGGGGCTGTCGCTGGGCAACACGGACTTTCAACTCCCTCCAAAGATTTTCTATGGGGTTGAGATCTGGAGACTGGCTAGGCCACTCCAGGACCTTGAAATGCTTCTTACGAAGCCACTCCTTTGTTGCCCGGGCGGTGTGTTTGGGATCATTGTCATGCTGAAAGACCCAGCCACATTTAATCTTCAATGCCCTTGCTGATGGAAGGAGGTTTTCACTAAAAATCTCACGATACATGGCCCCATTCATTCTTTCCTTTACACGGATCAGTCGTCCTGGTCCCTTTGCAGAAAAACAGCCCCAAAGCATGATGTTTCCACCCCCATGCTTCACAGTAGGTATGGTGTTCTTTGGATGCAACTCAGCATTCTTTGTCCTCCAAACACGACGAGTTGAGTTTTTACCAAAAAGTTATATTTTGGTTTCATCTGACCATATGACATTCTCCCAATCCTCTTCTGGATCATCCAAATGCACTCTAGCAATCTTCAGACGGGCCTGGACATGTACTGGCTTAAGCAGGGGGACACGTCTGGCACTGCAGGATTTGAGTCCCTGGCGGCGTAGTGTGTTACTGATGGTAGGCTTTGCTAATTTGGTCCCAGCTCTCTGCAGGTCATTCACTAGGTCCCCCCCGTGTGGTTCTGGGATTTTTGCTCACCGTTCTTGTGATCATTTTGACCCCACGGGGTGAGATCTTGCGTGGAGTCCCAGATCGAGGGAGATTATCAGTGGTCTTGTATGTCTTCCATTTCCTAATAATTGCTCCCACAGTTGATTTCTTCAAACCAAGCTGCTTACCTATTGCAGATTCAGTCTTCCCAGCCTGGTGCAGGTCTACAATTTTGTTTCTGGTGTCCTTTGACAGCTCTTTGGTCTTGGCCATAGTGGAGTTTGGAGTGTGACTGTTTGAGGTTGTGGACAGGTGTCTTTTATACTGATAACAAGTTCAAACAGGTGCCATTAATACAGGTAACGAGTGGAGGACAGAGGAGCCTCTTAAAGAAGAAGTTACAGGTCTGTGAGAGCCAGAAATCTTGCTTGTTTGTAGGTGACCAAATACTTATTTTCCACCAAAATTTGCAAATAAATTCATTAAAAATCCTACAATGTGATTCTCTGGAGAAAAAATTTCTCAATTTGTCTGTCATAGTTGACGTGTACCTATGATGAAAATTACAGGCCTCTCTCATCTTTTTAAGTGGGAGAACTTGCACAATTGGTGGCTGACTAAATACTTTTTTCCCCCCACTGTATCTCCAGCCATCGGATGCATCCCAAATGGAACCCTATTCCCTATATAGTGTAATTGTCAAAAGTAGCTCACTGTAAAAGGGAATACGGTGCCATTTGGGACGCAGGCATAGAACATCAAAAACAAAATGAAAAATGGCTGAGGGAGAGCATGCTATACATGTGCGATTGAGACGCCCACATGGTAATTACAAAACACACCAGAACGCCCCATAGAAATGTGGGTATATTAGTGTTCCACCCCTCGTGACTTCAGCGGTGTTGGTGTTTAGTAGGTTGTTCTGGCGCCACCTGCTGGCTGAGAGGGTCAATATCAGAGAGGGATATCACTATTAAAGGAGAACGACAGGGTTTAATTGAGATAGACAGACTTGGCACTGTTTCCAACAAACACATTTGTACAGCAGCACCATCACAATTAAATATATACACACACACACACACACTACCAGTCAAAAGTTTGGACACAGGTACTCATTCAAGGGTTTTTCTTTATTTTTTTTACTATTTTCGACATTGTAGAATAATAGTGAAGACATCAAAACTATGAAATAACACATACGGAATCATGTAGTAACCAAAAAAGTGTTAAACAAATCAAAATATATTTTAGATTTGAGATTCTTCAAATAGCCACCCTTTGCCTTGATGACAGCTTTGCACACTCTTAGCATTCTCTCAACCAGCTTCACCTGGAATGCTTTTTCCAACAGTCTTGAACGAGTTCCCACATAATGCTGAGCACCTGTTCCACCCAGCGGTCCGACTCATCCCAAACCATCTCAATTGGGTTGAGGTCAGGGGATTGTGGAGGCCAGGTCATCTGATGCAGCACTCCATCACTCTCCTTCTTGGTAAAATAGCCCTTACACAGCCTGGAGGTGTGTTGGGTCATTGTCCTGTTGAAAAACAAATGATAGTCCCAATAAGCCCAAACCAGATGGGATGGCGTTTCACTGCAGAATACTGTGGTAGCCATGCTGGTTAAGTGTGCCTTGAATTCTAAATAAATCACAGACAGTGTCACCAGCAAAGCACCCCCACACCATATCACCTCCTCCTCCTCCTCCATGATTTACAGTGGGAAATACACATGCGGAGAACATCCGTTCAAGCACACCGCGTGTCACAAAGACAGGGAAGTTGGAACCAAAAATCTCAAATTTGGACTCCAGACCAAAGGACATATTTCCACGGGTCTGTTGTCCATTGCACGTGTTTCTTGGCCCAAGCAAGTCTCTTCTTCTTATTGGTGTACTTTACCAGTGGTTTCTTTGCAGCAATTCGACCATAAAGGTCTGATTCACACAGTCTCCTCTGAACAGTGTTGAGATGTGTCTGTTACTTGAACTCTGTGAAGCATTGGACACACCTACTCATTCAAGGGTTTTACTTTATTTTTACTATTTTCGACATTGTAGAATAATACTGAAGACATCAAAACTATGAAATAACACATATGGAATCATGTAGTAACCAATAAAGTGTTAAACAAATCAAAATATATTTTATATTTCAAACACAACATGCCTAACACTTTGAAGATGCAAAATACTGTATTTTATATTGTGAAACAAACAAGAAATAAGAAGAAAAACATAAAACTTCAGGGTGCGTAACTATTCACCCCCCCCCCCAAAGTCAATACTTTGTAGAGCCACCTTTTTCAGCAATTACAGCTGCAAGTCTCTTGGGGTATGTCGCTATAAGCTTGGCACATCTAGCCACTGGGATTTTTGCCCATTCTTCAAGGCAAAACTGCTCCAGCTCCTTCAAGTTGGATGGGTTCCGCTGGTGTACAGCAATCTTTAAGTCATACCACAGATTCTCAATTGGACTGAGGTCTGGGCTTTGACTAGGCCATTCCAAGACATTTCAATGTTTCCCCTTAAACAACTTGAGTGTTGCTTTAGTAGTATGCTTAGGGTCATTGTCCTGCTGGAAGGTGAACCTCCGTCCCAGTCTCAAATCTCTGGAAGACTGAAACAGGTTTCCCTCAAGAATTTCCCTGTATTTAGCGCTATCCATCATCCCTTCAATTCTTGCCAGTTTCCCAGTCCCTGCCGATGAAAAACATCCCCACAGCATGATGCTGCCACCACCATGTTTCACTGTGGGGATGGTGTTCTCGGGGTGATGAGAGGTGTTGGGTTTGCGCCAGACATAGCGTTTTCCTTGATGGCCAAAAAGCTCAATTTTAGTCTCATCTGACCAGAGTACCTTCTTCCATATGTTTGGGGAGTCTCCCAAATGCCTTTTGGCGAACACCAAAAATGTTTGCTTATTTTTTTCTTTATGCAATGGCTTTTTTCTGGCCACTCTTCCGTAAAGCCCAGCTCTGTGGAGTGTACGGCTTGAAGTGGCCCTATGGACAGATACTCCAATCTCCGCTGTGGAGCTTTGCAGCTCCTTCAGGGTTATCTTTGGTCTCTTTGTTGCCTCTCTGATTAATGCCCTCCTTGCCTGGTCCGTGAGTTTTGGTGGGCGGCCCTCTCTTGGCAGGTTTGTTGTGGTGCCATTTTTTAATAATGGATTTAATGGTGCTCCGTGGGATGTTCAAAGTTTGATATTTTTTTATAAGCCAACCCTGATCTGTACTTCTCCACAACTTTGTCCCTGACCTGTTTGGAGAGCTCCTTGGTCTTCATGATGCCGCTTACTTGGAGGTGCCCCTTGCTTAGTGGTGTTGCAGACTCTGGGACCTTTCAGAGCAGGTGTATTTATACTGAGATCATGTGACATTTCATGTGACACTTAGATTGCACACAGGTGGACTTTATTTAACTAATTGTGGTGACTTCTGAAGGTAATTGGTTGCACCAGATCTTATTTAGGGGCTTCATAGCAAAGGGGGTGAATACATACGCACGCACCACTTTTCCGTTATTTATTTATTCGAATTTTTTGAAACAAGTAATTTTTTTTCATTTCACTTCACCAATTTGGACTATTTTGTGTATGTCCATTACATGAAATCCAAATAAAAATCCATTTAAATTACAGGTTGTAATGCAACAAAATAGGAAAAAAGGCCAAGGGGGGTGAAGGCACTGTATAAAGTATTGTGTTATTATTGTAAATTATACTGAATCTCTACGCTTGAAACACAAAGTAGACATAATGAATGGTAATAACCAACATCTATCTCGATCAACACAGCGGCAGCACCACGTTCAAATGGAATTGAAGATTTCGCAATGACTGTGCACGTGTATCCTCAAGTACACAATGCATGTTTGTGAAATCCACAATCTAGACGTTTGTTTAATTCTTATAACTAGGATTCATGTAATGGTTTAGATAAATTCTTACAGCCTCCTAAACTCAATTGAATATCTCAGTTGAAAGCTTTGCCTTAGAGAGGGGGAATTGTTTAATTTTATACACATCAATTAATTGTAGATAGGCTGAAAATCACTTGGCAGTTGAGTTTTGCTGCCTTGACTTCATGATCTCTCAATTACCGTACATGTTGTTACTAATCCCTGTATGCTCATCCTCTGTGGCACTGCTGGGGTCAATGATGGATGTGGGTCTATGACCTTTGACCTCTGTACTGAGAGACAGGGGAGCCGGATCTACAGTTTGTCCCCAATGGGCTTCCATAGCTCTGAGTACTGTAGTACAGGACATATACAGTGGGTATCAGTGGGTACTTACCCCCCTTGAATTTTTTGACATTGTGTTGTGTTACAAAATGAGATATTTGTTTTACACAAAACACTCCATAATGTCAAAGTGTAAATGTCAAATTATTCTATGGCTAGAGGAATCCTGGTTATTGCTAGGAGTGATAAGTATAATTTTAGTCTTAATCTGTTATTGTCTAGTACTGTCTTTTTGCTAGCTAGGGCTATCTACTTTCAGTGCTGCCTGTCTTCCCAGTAGCCTACTTGGTGTGTGAACTGCTGACTGCAGATAATTGTTGACACATCAATCTGGATTAAGGGGAAATTTGCGACTGTTGTTGTTTTGGTAATCAGTGGCATGCTCCTCTCCTAGACAATCAGCAATTAGTACTGGGAGCAAGGTTTCCGTTAGCCCGTAATAGCCGGCTTTTGGATGATAAAACATAGAAAAGCAGATAAATATAATTGGCACCAGCCAATTGTCCAGGAGAATAAAAGAATATATTGCGAAATAATGCTTTTTAGCCTATTCATTGATGGAAATACCAGTCGGTGTAAATACACTGAACAAAAATATAAAATGCAACATGCAACAATTTCAAAGATTTTACTGAGTTACAGTTCATAAGGAAATCAGTCAATTTAAATCAATTAATTAGTCCCTAATCTATGGATTTCAAATGACTGGGAATACAGATATGCATCGGTTGGTCACAGATACCTTAAAAAAAAGGTAGGGACGTGGATCAGAAATCCAGTCAGTATCTGGTGTGACCACCATTTGCATCATGCAGCGTGACATCTCCTTCGCATAGAGGTGATTAGGCTGTTGATTGTGGACTGTGGAATGTTGTCCCACTCCTCTTCAATGGCTGTGCGAAGTTGCTGGATATTGGCGGGAACTGGAACACGCTGTCGTACACGTCGATCCAGAGCATCCCAAACATGCTCAATGGGTGACATGTCTGGTGAGTATGCAGGCCATGGAAGAACTGGGATATTTTCAGCTTCCAGGAATTGTGTACAGATCCTTGCGACATGGGCCCGTGCATCATCATGCTAAAACATGATGGATGAATGGCATAACAATGGGCCTCAGGATCTCGTCACGGTAGCAAACCGCTCGCCCACACAACGCCATACACGCCGTCTGCCCAGTACAGTTGAAACAGGGATTCATCCGTGAAGAGCACACTTCTCCAGCTTGCCAGTGGCCATCGAATGAGTGCATTTGCCCACTGAATCGGTTACGACGCCAAACTGCAGTGAGGTCAAGACCCTTGTGAGGACGACGAACACCATGAGCTTCCCTGAGACGGTTTGAGCAGGAAGTCTAAGGTTTTGCATACCCACAGTTTCATCAGCTGTCCGGGTGGATGGTCTCAGATGAACCCACAGTTTCATCAGCTGTCCGGGTGGATGGTCTCAGATGAACCCACAGTTTCATCAGCTGTCCGGGTGGATGGTCTCAGATGAACCCACAGTTTCATCAGCTGTCCGGGTGGATGGTCTCAGATGATCCCACAGTTTCATCAGCTGTCCGGGTGGATGGTCTCAGATGATCCCACAGTTTCATCAGCTGTCCGGGTGGATGGTCTCAGACGATCCCACAGTTTCATCAGCTGTCCGGGTGGATGGTCTCAGATGATCCCACTGGTGAAGAAGCCGGATGTGGAGGTGCTGGCGTGGTTACATGTGGTCTGTGGTTGTGAGGCCGGTTGGACGTACGGCCAAATTCTATAAAACAACGTTGGAGGGGGATTATGGCATAGAAATTAACATTGAATTCTCTGGCAACAGCTCTGGTGGAGATTCCTGCAGTCAGCATGCCAATTGCACTCTCCCTCAAAACTTGAGACAGCATGCCAATTGCATGCTCCCTCAAAACTTGAGACATCTGTGGCATTGTGTTGTGTGACAAAACTGAACATTTTAGAGTGGCCTTTTATTGTCACCAGCACAAGGTGCACTTGTGTAATGATCATGCTGTTTAATCAGCTTCTTGATATGCCACACCTGTCACGTGGATCAATTATCTTGGCAAAGGAGAAATGCTCACTTACAGGGATGTAAACAAATGTGCACAAAATTTGAGAGAAATAAGCTTTTTGAACATATGGAACATTTCTGGGATCATTTTCAGCTCATGAAACCAACACTTGACATGTTATGTTTACATTTTTGTTCAGTGTACATTTGACCAGTCATGCTTATCGGTCTATGGGTTAATGCACAGCATACAGATAGAGCGTTTGAGCTGAAAATCTGTCAGAAAGCGCTTTTATAAGCCCAATCATTGGAAAGCAAATGGCTGCTGCTGTAAAGAGAAGACAATGAAAAGACTTCTGTCTTTTAGTTATCAAAATTCTCAACTTAATTGAACGAACAACAGTAGGCCTATACCCTGTCTTAATGACATCAGCGGAGAGCATTGGCCATAACCCCTGGTGAGTACACACTGCCCATATTCACTCTTTATCATTGTTGGATCAGTGCCACTTCAAAGCTTGATTTTGGACAATAATTTCCTCCTCCAGTTAAGATGGAGGTCAGATTCTATTTGTGTCTCCCCTTCTCGTAGGCCTATTATATGAACAATGTCGTTTTTATTGATGTGTTTTGTCAGTGTCAGCAGAGTAGGCTACCTTGTAATTTGTTGTAATAAAAAAGATTCTGCTAATGTCTCCAGTCATGTAAAGCGTAGTAGGATTGAATGAAATGTGTTTTTCCCATGCAAAGAAAGAAGCAATGTATCTGATATAGCCTATAGCCCAGGCCTCTACGATCTACGCGCTCAGCCATGCATTTTTTATTTTATTTTTGCAAACAGTGATTGGGTTATAAAGTGCCTTCGGAAAGTATTCAGACCCCTTGACTTTTTCCACATTTTGTTACGTTAGAGCCTTATTCTAAAATGGATTAAATAAATAAAAACCCTCAGCAATCTACACACAATATAATGACAAAGCGATAACAGGTTTAGAAATAGTTGCTAATTTATAAAAAACAGATATACCTTATTTACATAAGAATTCAGAACCTTTGCCAAGAGACTAAATTGAGCTCAGGTGCATCCTGTTCCCATTGAACATCCTTGAGATATTTCTACAACTTGATTGGAGGCCACCTGTGGTAAATTAAATTGATTGGACATGATTTGGAAAGGCACACACCGGTCTATATAAGGTCCCACAGTTGACAGTGCATGTCAGAGCAAAAACCAAGCCATGAGGTCGAAGGAATTGTCCGTAGAGCTCCGAGACAGGATTGTGTCGAGGCACAGATCTGGGGAATGGTACCAAAAAATGTCTGCAGCATTGAAGGTCCCCAAGAACACAGTGGCCTCCATCATACTTAAATGGAAGAAGTTTGGAACCACCAAGACTCTTCCTAGAGCTGGCCGCCTGGCCAAACTGAGCAATCGGGGGAGAAGGGCGCTGACCAAGAACCCGATGGTCACTCTGACAGCGCTCTAGAGTTCATCTGGGGAGATGGGAGAACCTTCCAGAAGGACAACCATCTCTGCAGCACTCCACCAATCAGGCCTTTATTGTAGAGTGGCCAGACGGAAGCCACTTCTCAGTAAAAGGCACATGACAGCCTGCTTGGAGTTTGCCAAAAGGCACCTAAAGACTCTCAGACCATGAGAAACAACATTCTCTAGTCTGATGAAACCAAGATTGAACTCTTTGGCCTGAATGCCAAGCGTCACGTCTGGAGGAAACCTGGCACCATCCCTACGGTGAAGCATGGTGGTGGCAGCATCATGGTGTGGGGATGTTCTTCAGCGGCAGGGACTGGGAGACTATTCAGGATCAAGGCAAAGATGAACGGAGCAAAGTACAGAGAGATCCTTGATGAAAACCTGCTCCAGAGCTCTCAGGACCTCAGACTAGGGCGAAGTTTCACCTTCCAACAAGACAATAACCCTAAGCACACAGCCAAGACAACGCAGGAGTGGCTTCGGGACAAGTCTCTGAATGTCCTTGAGTGGCCCAGCCAGAGCCCGGACTTAAACCTGATCGAACATCTCTGGAGAGACCTGAAAATAGCTGTGCAGCAACGCTCCCCATCCAAACTGACAGAGCTTGAGAGGATCTGCAGAGAAGAATGGGAGAAACTCCCCAAACACACGTGTGCCAAGCTTGTAGCGTCATACCCAAGAAGACTCGAGGCTGTAATCGCTGACAAAGGTGCTTCAACAAAGTAAAGGATCTGAATACTTATGTAAATGTCATTTTTCAGTTTTTTATTTTTAATACATTCGCAAAGATTTATAAAAAACAGTTTTTGCTTTGTCATTATGGGGTATTGTGTGTAGATTGATGAGGAAAACAAAATGTGGAAAAGGTCAAGGGGTCTGAATACTTTCCGAAGGCACTGTATTAGCCTAAATTATGACTATCCAATCTACTCATCACATTACAAATAGTAGGCCATCTTACATAAGTCTGCAAATGTGATGATGCATGGAATGCTTTGTTATAAAAATGGCATTTTTATGGTGAAAATGTGCTTCCTCAAAACTTGAAACTCACACACCGCTTATGCATAGGCTAGTGATAATGGTGTTCATTACTGGTCTTGTTGGCTGAGGAAAAGTAAATGTGGACTGTTATTCTAACATCTTCAAAGTGTGCGGTAAGGACACACGTCATTGCGTCCTACACTTGCATGTTCTGTTACGATTAATTACCATAATCTAAATGTGTTTTTTGTCATTCTGAGCACCGTGGGTGGACGCCCTAATCAGGTTACGTACCCAATGCATATTGGTCCAGTAAATTTCTCAAATGTCCGGTAAATTAAAATGCTGCTGGTCAAATGTCCTGCGCCACATTTTCCTAACTTAAACCCTGACAGGGAGGTGTACACATCACCTCTGCAAGGTAATTAGCAATTAGTGTTAGTACTTCAGTCTCCCGTTTTCTCAGCGTCGCAAAACTAAGGCCGTCGCCAAAACAAAGACCGTGAGTGATGGCGCCGGAGGGGATGGCTGCCGTTTTATGGACTCTTAACCAACCGTGCTATTTTGTGTTTTTTTTTCGCATTGATTGTACCTTATTTTGTACATAATCTTGCTGCTACCGTCTCTTATGACCGAAAAGAGCTTCTCGACATCAGAACAGCGATTACTCACCTTGAACTGGACGAATAATTTTTATTTTATGAGTCGGACGAGAGGGATTTGCTCCAGACACCCGACAGGGCCCTCATCCCCGTCATTCGCAGTAGAAAGAAAAGGAGATATCGCGGAAGGAGATCGGGGTGCTTGGTAAGGAGCCGGCGACGAGTGGCTAATCTGCCATCTATACTATTGGCCAACGTACAATCGCTTGATAATAAAATGGAAGAACTACAGGCAGGAATATCCTACCAACGGGACATTATAACTGTAATATCTTATGTTTCAGAGTCGTGGCTGAACAATGACATGAAAAACATACAGCTGGCGAGTTATACACTGTATCGGCAGGATAGAACAGCAGCCTCTGGTAAAACAAGGGGTGGTGGTCTATGTATATTTGTAAACAACAGCTGGTGCACGATATCTAAGGAAGTCTCAAGGTTTTGCTCACCTGAGGTAGAGTATCTCATGATAAGCTGTAGACCACACTATCTACCAAGAGAGTTTTCATCTATATTCTTCGTAGCTGTCTATTTACCACCACAAACCGATGCTGGCACTCAATGAACTGTATACGGCCATAAGCAAACAGGAAAATGCTCATCCAGAGGCGGCGCTCCTAGTGGCCGGGAACTTTAATGCAGGGAAACTTAAATCCGTTCTACCTCATTTCTACCAGCATGTTAAATGTGCAACCAGAGGGGGAAAAACTCTAGACCACCTTTACTCCACACACAGAGACGCGTACAAAGCTCTCCCTCACCCTCCATTTGGAAAATCTGACCATAATTCTATCCTCCTGATTTCTGCTTACAAGCAAAAACTAAAGCAGGAAGCACCAGTGACTCGGTCAATAAAAAAGTGGTCAGATGAAGCAGATGCTAAGCTACAGGACTGTTTTGCTAGCCCAAACTGGAATATGTTCCGGGATTCTTCCGATGGCATTGAGGAGTACACCACATCAGTCACTGGCTTCATCAATAAGTGCATCGATGACGTCGTCCCCACAGTGACTGTACGTACATACCCCAACCAGAAGCCATGGATTACAGGCAACATCCGCACTGAGCTAAAGAGTAGAGCTGCCACATTCAAGGAGCGGGACTCTAACCTGGAAGCTTATAAGAGATCACGCTATGGCCTCCGACGAACCATCAAACAGGCAAAGCGTCAATACAGGACTAAGATCGAATCTTACTACACCGGCGCCGACGCACGTCGGATGTGACAGGGCTTGCAAACTATTACAGACTACAAAGGGAAGCACAGCCGCGAGCTGCCCAGTGACACTAGCCTATCAGACAAGCTAAATTACTTCTATGCTCGCATCGAGGCAAGTAACACTGAAACATGCATCACGCTCTCCGTAGCCGATGTGAGTAAGACCTTTAAACAGGTCAACATTCACAAGGCCGCAGGGCCAGACGGATTACCAAGACGTGTACTCCGAGCATGCGCTGACCAACTGGCAAGTGTCTTCACTGACATTTTCAACCTCTCCCTGTCTGAGTCTGTAATACCAACAAGCAGACCACCATAGTCCCTGTGCCCAAGAACACTAAGGTAACCTGCCTAAATGACTACCGACCCGTAGCACTCACGTCTGTAGCCATGAAGAGCTTTGAAAGGCTGGTCATGGCTCACATCAACACCATTATCCCAGAAACCCTAGACCCACTCCAATTTGCATATCGCCCCAACAGATCCACAGATGACGCAATCTCTATTGCGCTCCACACTGGCCTTTCACACCTGGACAAAAGGAACACCTATGTGAGAATGCTATTCATTGACTACAGCTCAGCGTTCAACAACATAGTGCCCTCAAAGCTCATCACTAAGCTAAGGACCCTGGGACTAAACACCTCCCTCTGCAACTGGATCCTGGAGTTCCTGACGGGTCCCCCCCAGGTGGTAAGGGTAAGTAACAACACATCCGCCACGCTGATCCTCAACACGGGGGCCCCTCAGGGACGCATGCTCAGTCCCCTCCTGTACTCCCTGTTCACTCATGACTGCATGGCCAGGCACGACTCCAACACCATCATTAAGTTTGCCAATGACACAACAGTGGTAGGCCTGATCACCGACAACAACGAGACAGCCTTTAGGGAGGAGGTCAGAGACCTGGCCGTGTGGTCCCAGGACAACAACCTCTCCCTCAAGGTGACCAAGACAAAGGAGATGATTGTGAACTACAGGAAAAAGAAGAGGACCGAGCACGCCCCCATTCTCATCGACGGGGCTGTAGTGGAGCAGGTTGAGAGCTTCAAGCTCCTTGGTGTCCACATCACCAACAAACGAACATGGTCCAAGCACACCAAGACAGTTGTGAAGAGGGCATGACAAAACCTATTCCCCCTAAGGAGACTGAAAAGATTTGGCATGGGTCCTCAGATTCTCAAAAGGTTCTACAGCTGCACCATCGAGAGCATGCTGACTGGTTGCATTGCTGCCTGGTATGGCAACTGCTCGACCTCCGTCCGCAAGGCACTACAGAGTGTAGTGTGTACGGCCCAGTACATCACTGGGGCCAAGCTTCCTGCCATCCAGGACCTCTATACCAGGCGGTACGGCAAGCGGTACCAGAGCACCAAATCTAGGTCCAAGAGGCTTCTAAACAGCTTCTACCCCCAAGCCATAAGACTCCTGAACAGCTAATCAAATGGCTACCCAGACTATTTGCATTGCCCCCCCACCCCTTTTTTACGCTGCTGCTACTCTCTGTTTACCATCTATGCATAGTAACTTTAATAACTCTACCTACATGTACATATTACCCCAATTACCTCGACTAACCGGTGCCCCCGCACATTGACTCGGTACCGGTACCCCCTGTATATAGCCTCGCTATTGTTATTTTTACTGCTGCTCTTTAGTTATTGGGCTCCCGAGTGGCGCAGCGGTCTAAGGCACTGCATCTCAGTGCTTGAGGCGTCACTACAGACCCCCGGTTCAATTCCAGGCTGTATCACAACCGGCCGTGATTGGGAGTCCCATAGGGCGGCGCACAATTGGCCCAGCGTCGTCCGGGTTTGGCCGGTGTAGGCCACCATTGTAAATAAGAATTTGTTCTTAACTGACTTGCCTAGTTAAATAAAGGTACAAAAAAATGTTCCTTTATTTTATATAGTATTTTTGGGGGGGGGGGTATTCTTTCTTAAAACTGCATTGTTGGTTAAGGGCTTGTAAGTAAGCATTTCACTGTAAGGTCTACACCTGTTGTATTCGGCGCATGTGACAAATAACATGTAATTTGATTTGATTTGATGTTCTGTGGAGTTGTTGGAGGAAGGAAAGAGGAAGGCTCCACAGCACCACTTGAGTATTTTACCTCGTTATTTTCATATCTCATTTTGCTCTTTTGTAACTTTGGAAACTGTGTGTGTTTTCTATACCTGTTCGCTCCTCTCCCTGCAGGCTTTACAGATGCTCCCCACACCTTGGCTGCAACCAGTGGCGGCTCCTGAAAAAATTCTCAGGAGGGGCAATTTTTCTGATGATTTAGGTGACCTACACACATTTTTAAAAAGATATGTCCAGCAACAACATGAAGACAGGGGCAGCATATAAGTCAATACCAGAATCATTTATTGACTGATCTCAGGGAGTGCTCCTAATCTCAGCTTGTTACCTGTATAAAAGACACCTGTCCACAGAAGCAATCAATCAATCAGATTCCAAACTCTCCACCATGGCCAAGACCAAAGAGCTCTCCAAGGATGTCAGGGACAAAATTGGAGACCTACACAAGGCTGGAATAATAATAATAATAATAATAATAATATGCCATTTAGCAGACGCTTTTATCCAAAGCGACTTACAGTCATGCGTGCATACATTTTTGTGTATGGGTGGTCCCGGGGATCGAACCCACTACCTTGGCGTTACAAGCGCCGTGCTCTACCAGCTGAGCTACAGAAAGTGGATACTCATGGATGCGCATCGCAATTGTAAAATGTCAACACAATTGGAGACACCACGTCATTTTTGGAGACATGTTATTGACAGTAAACTATTGTAGATGCGACTGCTAACTAAATAAAACATTTTAGCTGGCTAGCTAATCATCTTAGCTAAATGTGGGGCAAACAATTCAGTTATTTACCGTTAATTTGAGGGATTGGGGTGAAAGAAATCGAGTTACATAGTGATACTTTACGATATACTGTATTGACAATATCGCAATATAACCATATCCACCCTGTCCAAAGTCTCTACTTGGTCTCAGTTCTCCAGTAAACTTGTGATTATCAACACTAACCTCATCGTTGTGGCGGCGGACAGCTAGCCTGTATCCCTCATCCAGTTGAGTGGCAATGTTATTTTTTCGTTCGTACCATTTTTTGGAAAATCCTCGGGTGTAGGACTTCCCCCTTTAGTAGAAACCTGTTGAATTATTAAATTTGGTCTGGGAGGTCCTAATTGTTTCGTTGCCAATTTATCTTCATTTGTTCGCCGACAAAAAGGAAATTCTTTCAAAGACACAATCGAGTTGCACTGAAGCCTAGCCATGTTGATAGTAGTAGTGAATTGATTGACGCTGCTACCCTCTCTTTTCTTAGTTACGTTCATGTGACGAAAGCGCGTAAGTGCAAGCCCACAGACACCCATTGAGATTGTATTGAAGGCTCTGAAATTTGAAAAAATAGATTTTACATGGGAGTCTATGACAGAAGTTCTGGGCGATTTTCAATCTGACTGAAATCGCCCCAAAAGGGGGTGGAGCCATTTGAAGCACGACTTTAGCCTGATTCGACATTTAGTGGCAGTGTGGCACTGTGGCAGATCAGACGTATAGATTACAACACTGATAACTACTGTTGCCGTGATATAATTGATTAGAAAAAAAATCCCTTCCTTTTCCCGTTTGGCAGTGCGTCGCCCATATCGCCCTATTGAACAGGCCGTCCCTGGCTGCAACCCTAAGAAATTGACTGTACTCTGCGCGCACAACACATGGAATTCCTGGTCTCTGGCACTGCTGATCTGCGGTCAAGAACACAGACTTCATTCCAGCCTATGCTGCCCTTCAGTTCCTTGACTTTTTGACGGAGACATGGATCATCCCGGAGAACACTGCTAATCCAGCTGCTCACTCTTCATACGACTAAGTTTTCTCTCATAGTCCAAGAGCATCTGGTCATCACGGTGGTGGCTACAGGGCTACTCAGTGGAGATTCTCTTTTCTTCCTCGCCCGCCTGTCCATCTTCTCATTTGAATTCCATGCTGTCACTGTCACTTGTCCACTCAAGCTTAACATTGTTGTCATCTATCGCCCACCAGGTGCCCTTAGAGAGTTCGTCACTGTACTTGACACCTTGATAAGCTCATTTTGCTGACGATGGCTCACTGCTCTTCGTACTTTGCGACTTCAACCTCCGGACGTCTGCCTTCGATTCATTTCTTTCCAACTCTTTCTTTTCCATTACAATTACATTTTAGTCATTTAGCAGATGCTCTTATCCAAAGCGACTTACAGGACAATTAGGGTTAAGTGCTTTGCTCAAGGGCACATCGAAATATTTTTCACCTAGTCTGCCTCTTTTGACCTCACCCTTTCCCAGTCCCCTCCCACTCATAAGGCAGGCAATACGCTTGACCTCATCTTTACTAGAGGGTGTTCGCCTACTAATCTCACTGCACCCCCCTCCAGGTCTCTGATCACTACTTTGTTTCCTTTTCTGTCTCCCTCTCCTCCAACCCTAGCCACTCAGCCCCTACCCAGATGGTCATGCACCGTCGCAATCTTCTCTCTCTCTCTCCCACTACTCTCTACTCTTCTATCCTATCATCTCGTCAGCTAAATCCTTCTCACTCCGGTCTCCTGACTCTGCCTCGTCGACCCTACTCTCCTCCCTTTCTGCATCCTATGACTCGCACTCTCCCCTTTCCTCCCGGCCGGCTCGGCCCTTCCCTCCTACCCCGTGGCTGAATGACTCATTGCAGAACAGAGGTGCGGACAGCTGAGGGAAAAATGGAGGAAAACTACACTTCCTTTTCCTCCCTCTCTAACTTCCGCTGCTAAAGCCACTTTCTATCACTACATTTCAAGCTTCTGCCTCCAACCCTAGGAAACTCATTTCCACCCCCTCCCCCCTCCCAGTCGACTTCATCAACCACTTTGAAAATAAGGTTGACGACATACGCTCCTCATTCAGCCTATTGAGTCCACTGGTCCCACTCACACAGAACTACCCTATGCCTTGACCTCCTTCTCCCCCTCTCTTTCCAGATGAAATCCTGCGACTAGCGAGGTCCGGCCGCCCAACAACCTGCAGCTCGACCCCATCCCCTCCTCCCTTCTCCAGACCATCGCTGGAGACCTTCTCCCATTCCCCACTTGCCTCATCCCTGACCTCTGACTTCAAAATGGCCCGAGTCGCTCCCCTCCTCAAGAAACCAACACTCGACTCCTCTGACATCAAAAACTACAGACCAGTATCTTTTCTTATAGTTTATTTTCTTTCTAAAACAGTGTGCTGTCTCTGACCAACTCTCTCACTATCTCTCTCAGAACGATCTTCATGACCCTAACCAGTCAGGCTTCAAGACAGGTCACTCAACAGAGACTACTCTTCTGTGTCACGGAGGCTCTCTCGCTCTCCTCTGTTCTCATCCTCCTATATCTATACGCTGCCTTTGACACTGAACCATCAGATCGTCCGCTCTACCCTCTCAGGGCTGGGCATCTGTCTCACTACTGATGTCCCCCAGGGCTCAGTTCTAGGCTCTCTCCTCTTCTCTCTATACACCAAGTCCCTTGGCTCTGTCATATCCTCACATGGTCTCTACTATCATTGCTATGCGGATGACACTCAACTACTTTTCTCCTTCACCCCCCCACACCCACCCCCCTTCTGACACTCATCTCTGTGCGCCTGGCATCTCAGTTTGGATGTCAGGCCCACCACCTCAAGCTCAACCTCGACAAGACGGAGCTGCTCTTCCTCCCGGGGAAGGCCTGCCAAGACCTCTCAATCACGGTTGACAACTCCACGGTATCCCCCTCCCAGAGTGCAAACAACCTTGCCATTAGAGTATTTTATGTACAGTGAGGGAAAAAAGTATATGATCCCCTGCTGATTTTGTACGTTTGCCCACTGACAAAGAAATGATCAGTCTATAATTTTAATAGTAGGTTTATTTGAACAGTGAGAGACAGAATAACAACAAAAAAATCCAGAAAAACGCATGTCAAAAATGTTATAAATTGATTTGCATTTTAATGAGGGAAATAAGTATTTGACCCCCTCTCAATCAGAAAGATTTCTGGCTCCCAGGAGTCTTTTATACAGGTAACGAGCTGAGATTAGGAGCACACTCTTAAAGGGAGTGCTCCTAATCTCAGCTTGTTACCTCTATAAAAGACACCTGTCCACAGAAGCAATCAATCAATCAGATTCCAAACTCTCCACAATGGCCAAGACCAAAGAGCTCTCCAAGGATGTCAGGGACAAGATTGTAGACCTACACAAGGCTGGAATGGGCTACAAGACCATCGCCAAGCAGCTTGGTGAGAAGGTGACAACAGTAGGTGTGATTATTCGCAAATGGAAGAAACACAAAAGAACTGTCAATCTCCCTCGGCCTGGGGCTCCATGCAAGATTTCACCTCGTGGAGTTGCAATGATCATGAGAACGGTGAGGAATCAGCCCAGAACTACACGGGAGGATCTTGTCAATGATCTCAAGGCAGCTGGGACCATAGTCACCAAGAAAACAATTGGTAACACAATACGCCGTGAAGGACTGAAATCCTGCAGCGCCCGCAAGGTCCCCCTGCTCAAGAAAGCACATATACAGGCCTGTCTGAAGTTTGCCAATGAACATCTGAATGATTCAGAGGAGGACTGGGTGAAAGTGTTGTGGTCAGATGAGACCAAAATTGAGCTCTTTGGCATCAACTCAACTCGCCATGTTTGGAGGAGGAGGAATGCTGCCTATGACCCCAAGAACACCATCCCCACCGTCAAACATGGAGGTGGAAACATTATGCTTTGGGGGTGTTTTTCTGCTAAGGGGACAGGACAACTTCACTGCATCAAAGGGACGATGGACGGCGCCATGTACCGTCAAATCTTGGGTGAGAACCTCCTTCCCTCAGCCAGGGCATTGGAAATGGGTCGTGGATGGGTATTCCAGCATGACAATGACCCAAAACACACGGCCAAGGCAACAAAGGAGTGGCTCAAGAAGAAGCACATTAAGGTCCTGGAGTGGCCTAGCCAGTCTCCAGACCTTAATCCCATAGAAAATCTGTGGAGGGAGCTGAAGGTTCGAGTTGCCAAACGTCAGGCTCGAAATCTTAATGACTTGGAGAAGATCTGCAAAGAGGAGTGGGACAAAATCCCTCTTGAGATGTGTGCAAACCTGGTGGCCAACTACAAGAAACGTCTGACCTCTGTGATTGCCAACAAGGGTTTTGCCACCAAGTACTAAGTCATGTTTTGCAGAGGGGTCAAATACTTATTTCCCTCATTAAAATGCAAATCAATTTATAAAATTTTTGACATTGGACACTGGATTTCCTTTGTTGTTATTCTGTCTCTCACTGTTCAAATAAACCTACCATTCAAATTATAGACTGATCATTTCTTTGTCAGTGGGCAAACGTACAAAATCAGCAGGGGATCAAATACTTTTTTCCCCTCACTGTAGATCGTTGACAAAAAATGACAATTCAATCCATTTTAATCCCACTTTGTAACACAATAACATTTGAAGTAATCCAACTGGGGTGAGCAGTTATGATAGGCACTATAGATACAGCACTCACTCACAGACCAACAGACTGACTGGGGGTGTGTGTGTGTTCATGTGTGGGTGTAGAGGGGATTGTAGAGTGTGTGTGTGTGTGTGTTTCATACTGGCCCCCCCGTGTAGCTCAGTTGGTAGAGCATGGCGTTTGCAACGCCAGGGTTGTGGGTTCGATTCCCAAGGGGGGGGGCAGTATGAAAATGTATGCACTCACTAACTGTAAGTCACTCTGGATAAGAGCGTCTACTAAATGACTAAAATGTAAAAAAATGTGTGTGTGGGTGTAGAGGGGGGTGTAGGGCTGTAGTGGTGTGGGGGCTGTAGTGGGTGTAGAGGGGGCTGTAGTGGGTGTAGAGGGGGCTGTAGTGGTGTGTGGGTGTAGAGGGGGCTGTAGTGGGTGTAGAGGGGGCTGTAGTGGTGTGTGGGTGTAGAGGGGGGTGTAGAGGGGGCTGTAGTGGTGTGTGGGTGTAGAGGGGGTGTAGAGGGGGCTGTAGTGGTGTGTGGGTGTAGAGGGGGGCTGTAGTGGGTGTAGAGGGGGCTGTAGTGGGTGTAGAGGGGGCTGTAGTGGGTGTAGAGGGGGCTGTAGTGGTGTGTGGGTGTAGAGGGGGCTGTAGTGGGTGTAGAGGGGGCTGTAGTGGTGTGTGGGTGTAGAGGGGGCTGTAGTGGTGTGTGGGTGTAGAGGGGGCTGTAGTGGTGTGTGGGTGTAGAGGGGGCTGTAGTGGGTGTAGAGGGGGCTGTAGTGGGTGTAGAGGGGGCTGTAGTGGTGTGTGGGTGTAGAGGGGGCTGTAGTGGGTGTAGAGGGGGCTGTAGTGGGTGTAGAGGGGGCTGTAGTGGTGTGTGGGTGTAGAGGGGGCTGTAGTGGGTGTAGAGGGGGCTGTAGTGGGTGTAGAGGGGGCTGTAGTGGTGTGTGGGTGTAGAGGGGGGTGTAGAGGGGGCTGTAGTGGTGTGTGGGTGTAGAGGGGGGTGTAGAGGGGGCTGTAGTGGGTGTAGAGGGGGCTGTAGTGGGTGTAGAGGGGGCTGTAGTGGGTGTAGAGGGGGCTGTAGTGGGTGTAGAGGGGGCTGTAGTGGTGTGTGGGTGTAGAGGGGGCTGTAGTGGGTGTAGAGGGGGCTGTAGTGGGTGTAGAGGGGGCTGTAGTGGTGTGTGGGTGTAGAGGGGGCTGTAGTGGGTGTAGAGGGGGCTGTAGTGGGTGTAGAGGGGGCTGTAGTGGGTGTAGAGGGGGCTGTAGTGGTGTGTGGGTGTAGAGGGGGCTGTAGTGGGTGTAGAGGGGGCTGTAGTGGTGTGGGGGCTGTAGTGGGTGTAGAGGGGGCTGTAGAGGGGGCTGTAGTGGTGTGTGGGTGTAGAGGGGGCTATAGTGGGTGTAGAGGGGGCTGTAGTGGTGTGTCTACACACAGTCAAGCAGGAGTACATGCAGTGAAGTGGCATGATGGATAGAACATGCAACCTGACGCAGACACAGAGAGATGGAAGGAGTGGGGAATAGAAACGGGAGGAAAATTGAGACTAGAGAGAGAGACATGAAGGGGGAGAGTGTATTTACAGAGCAGAATGTATCACATAGAGACACCTACTTTATGAGCCATGATGTTTAGCATGTACTCAGAGAAGACGGGGCAGGAAGCCATGATGTTTAGTATGTACTCAGAGAAGACGGGGCAGGAAGCCATGATGTTTAGTATGTACTCAGAGAAGACGGGGCAGGAAGCCATGATGTTTAGCATATACTCAGAAGAGAGGAGAGGAGACAGGAAGCCATGATGTTTAGTATGTACTCAGAGGAGAGGAGGCAGGAAGCCATGATGTTTAGTATGTACTCAGAAGAGGGCAGGAAGCCATGATGTAGCAATACTCGAGGAGACAGGAAGCCATGATGTTTAGTATGTACTCAGAGGAGAGGAGGCAGGAAGCCATGATGTTTAGTATGTACTCAGAGAAGACGGGGCAGGAAGCCATGATGTTTAGCATATACTCAGAAGAGAGGAGAGGAGACAGGAAGCCATGATGTTTAGTATGTACTCAGAGGAGAGGAGGCAGGAAGCCATGATGTTTAGCATGTACTCAGAAGAGAGGAGAGGAGACAGGAAGCCATGATGTTTAGTATGTACTCAGAGGAGAGGAGGCAGGAAGCCATGATGTTTAGTATGTACTCAGAGAAGACGGGGCAGGAAGCCATGATGTTTAGCATGTACTCAGAGGAGGAGACAAGAAGCCATGATGTTTAGCATGTACTCAGAGGAGAGGAGACAGGAAGCCATGATGTTTAGTATGTACTCAGAGGAGAGGAGACAGGAAGCCATGATGTTTAGTATGTACTCAGAGGAGAGGAGGCAGGAAGCCATGATGTTTAGCATGTACTCAGAGGAGAGGAGGCAGGAAGCCATGATGTTTAGCATTTACTCAGAGGAGAGGAGACAGGAAGCCATGATGTTTAGCATTTACTCAGAGGAGAGGAGACAGGAAGCCATGATGTTTAGCATGTACTCAGAGGAGAGGAGGCAGGAAGCCATGATGTTTAGTATGTACTCAGAGGAGAGGAGGCAGGAAGCCATGATGTTTAGCATGTACTCAGAGGAGAGGAGACAGGAAGCCATGATGTTTAGTATGTACTCAGAGGAGAGGAGACAGGAAGCCATGATGTTTAGTATGTACTCAGAGGAGAGGAGACAGGAAGCCATGATGTTTAGCATGTACTCGAGAGGAGAGGAGACAGGAAGCCATGATGTTTAGTATGTACTCAGAGGAGAGGAGACAGGAAGCCATGATGTTTAGTATGTACTCAGAGGAGAGGAGACAGGAAGCCATGATGTTTAGTATGTACTCAGAGGAGAGGAGACAGGAAGCCATGATGTTTAGTATGTACTCAGAGGAGAGGAGACAGGAAGCCATGATGTTTAGTATATACTCAGAGGAGAGGAGAGGGGGTAGGAAGCCATGATGTTTAGTATGTACTCAGAGGAGAGGAGAGGAGACAGGAAGCCATGATGTTTAGTATGTACTCAGAGGAGAGGAGAGGGGGGTAGGAAGCCATGATGTTTAGCATATACTCAGAGGAGAGGAGACAGGGAAGCCATGATGTTTAGTATGTACTCAGAGGAGAGGAGACAGGAAGCCATGATGTTTAGTATGTACTCAGAGGAGAGGAGAGGGGCAGGAAGCCATGATGTTTAGTATGTACTCAGAGGAGAGGAGACAGGAAGCCATGATGTTTAGTATGTACTCAGAGGAGAGGAGAGGGGGTAGGAAGCCATGATGTTTAGTATGTACTCAGAGGAGAGGAGAGGAGACAGGAAGCCATGATGTTTAGTATGTACTCAGAGGAGAGGAGAGGGGGTAGGAAGCCATGATGTTTAGTATGTACTCAGAGGAGAGGAGACAGGAAGCCATGATGTTTAGTATGTACTCAGAGGAGAGGAGAGGGGGCAGGAAGCCATGATGTTTAGTATGTACTCAGAGGAGAGGAGAGGGGGTAGGAAGCCATGATGTTTAGTATGTACTCAGAGGAGAGGAGAGGGGGTAGGAAGCCATGATGTTTAGTATGTACTCAGAGGAGAGGAGAGGGGGCAGGAAGCACTTCTGTTGTTTTCTTCACAGTAAACAGACTGAACTGCTCCGTACAGCAGCAAGCAGCGGGGATGTGTAAGATGTACATCAAATCAAATTATATTTGTATATAATACATCAGGTATAGACCTTACAGTGAAATGCTTACTTACAAGCCCTTAACCAACAATGTAGTTTTAAGAAAAATAAGTGTTAATAAAAAAAAAAGAGAGAAATAAAAAATAAAATAAAAATGAAAGCGCAGCAGAAAAATAACTGTAGCGAGGCTATATACAGTCGGTACCGGTACAGAGTCAATGTGCGGGGGCACCGGTTAGTCGAGGTAATATGTACATGTAGGTAGAGTTAAAGTGACTATGCATAGATAATAAACAGAGTGGCAGCAGCATAAAAGACGGGGTGGAGGGGAACAATGCAAATAGTCCGGGTAGCCATTATTAGCTGTTCAGGAGTCTTATGGCTTGGGGGTAGAAGCTGTTAAGAAGCCTTTTGGACCTAGACTTGGCGCTCCGGTACCGCTTGCCATGCGGTAGCAGAGAGAACAGTCTATGAATATGGTAGCTGAAGTCTTTGACAATTTTTAGGGCCTTCCTCTGACACCGCCTGGTATAGAGGTCCTGGATGGCAGGAAGCTTGGCCCCAGTGATGTACTGGGCCGTACGCACTACCCTCTGTAGCGCCTTGCGGTCTGAGGTCGAGCAGTTGCCATACCAGGCAGCAATGCAACCAGTCAGCATGTTCTCGATGGTGCAGCTGTAAAACTTTTTGAGGATCAAAATCAGTGGTGTGTGTGTGTGTGTGTGTGTGTATATACACGTGTGTCTGTGTGTGAGAGAGAGAACAGTGCGTGAGCAGGGACAAGGTGAGAGAGAGGAAAGGAGAGGCACCTCCAGTGATCTGCTGTGTCAGCCCTGTCGTCAGTGATATGAATCTCTATGCATCCCAAATGGCACCCTATTCCCTATATAGTGCACTACTTTTGACCAGCGCCAACAGGGAATACGGTGCCATTTGGGACGTAGATTTTCTCCTCTTCCATCCATCCATCCATCTATCCATCCTGAACGCTAATAACAGCGATCTCCTAACACACACTGATGCTTACACACACTTGCATAATTCATACCGCAGCACAACATAATGAGCAGTCTCCTCTGGATCTGGATGGCACGGTGTCTACTCTGGATCTGGATGGCACGGTGTCTACTCTGGATCTGGATGGCACGGTGTCTACTCTGGATCTGGATGGCACGGTGTCTACTCTGGATCTGGATGGCACGGTGTCTACTCTGGATCTGGATGGCACGGTGTCTACTCTGGATCTGGACGGCACGGTGTCTACTCTGGATCTGGACGGCACGGTGTCTACTCTGGATCTGGACGGCACGGTGTCTACTCTGGATCTGGACGGCACGGTGTCTACTCTGGATCTGGACGGCACGGTGTCTACTCTGGATCTGGACGGCACGGTGTCTACTCTGGATCTGGACGGCACGGTGTCTACTCTGGATCTGGACGGCACGGTGTCTACTCTGGATCTGGACGGCACGGTGTCTACTCTGGATCTGGACGGCACGGTGTCTACTCTGGATCTGGACGGCACGGTGTCTACTCTGGATCTGGACGGCACGGTGTCTACTCTGGATCTGGACGGCACGGTGTCTACTCTGGATCTGGACGGCACGGTGTCTACTCTGGATCTGGACGGCACGGTGTCTACTCTGGATCTGGACGGCACGGTGTCTACTCTGGATCTGGACGGCACGGTGTCTACTCTGGATCTGGACGGCACGGTGTCTACTCTGGATCTGGACGGCACGGTGTCTACTCTGGATCTGGACGGCACGGTGTCTACTCTGGATCTGGACGGCACGGTGTCTACTCTGGATCTGGATGGCACGGTGTCTACTCTGGATCTGGATGGCACGGTGTCTACTCTGGATCTGGATGGCACGGTGTCTACTCTGGATCTGGATGGCACGGTGTCTACTCTGGATCTGGACGGCACGGTGTCTACTCTGGATCTGGACGGCACGGTGTCTACTCTGGATCTGGATGGCACGGTGTCTACTCTGGATCTGGATGGCACGGTGTCTACTCTGGATCTGGATGGCACGGTGTCTACTCTGGATCTGGATGGCACGGTGACGCCGCTAATCTGCATTTAGCATAGAGAAAAAAAAAAAGAAAACAGAACAAGGGATGAGCTGAGCGCTGATGAACTTAATTGCTGTGAGCAAACAAGCTCTGAAAGGAGTCATTACCATCAGCGCTAACATGAGAAAGTAAACAGTTGATTATCATTGGATTGGACAGACGCAGGTGTCATGATAAACTAATGTGTGAACAGGTTGTATGTACAGCTAACACACGGAAGCGGGTGGATATTTCTCTGTGGGCCCTTATTGAAGAAGAGGTTTTCATTCAGTCATCTGACGGACTAATTTAATAGAATAGCTTAATTTCAGGGTTAATATGACAACATTTAACAAGAGGCTGTTGAATTACTCTGTAGGCCCTTGGTGGAGGCTAGATTACACAGTTTCATTCTGTTATCTCTAACAGACTAATAATAGTGTCATTTGAGGTTAATATGACATATGGTTTAATATTTGCCGGAGAAGATTCCCTAGACAACAATATAGTCCCTACGCCTTATAGTCATAATAATAAAAGTGAATGCAACTCTAAAAAGTATATTTATCATAACCATGAAAAGTGTATGCCATTTTCTCTTATTGTAATCTTTTGCAGATTTGAGGTGTTTTCTAATGTTGTCATGTTGAATCCTGGTAAAGAAAAAGCTGCTCTTGCCACTTGCAGGAGAGAGAGGGTAGCACCACCTGCAGGAGAGAGAGGGTAGCGCCACCTGCAGGAGAGAGAGGGTAGCGCCACCTGCAGGAGAGAGAGGGTAGCGCCACCTGCAGGAGAGAGAGGGTAGGGTAAATAATCTGTTTATCCTTCACTGTACTATACTGTGTCATGTGACCATGAGGTTCCATTTCCAGCCACATGGAGGCACTGGTGTACAGATAACACAGGAACCAAAAAAAACTACTGATCAGAATCCGTATACATGTATCTACATTAAAACATTTGTTTAAACTCAAAGGGTATTAAAACAAGTGCATGAATAGGCTACTAGCCTAACACTGGCCGAAAACGGTTCTATTAATTCTACCAAGTAAAAAAACTATTCCATAAAGTAAAGCCAAGATGAACCTTAACTACACTGCCCCAGTTTCAAAGCAAAATCTGCCTTCAAAAGATGACATGGGACCTACTGAAACCACAGCATATCTTAGGTTAGCCACCACCACCACCACCATGCCCTCTAAACCACCACCACCACACCTTCTCCACCACCACGCCTTCATCACCACCACCACCACCACTCCTTCACCACCACCACCACCACCACCACGCCTTCATCACCACCACCACACCTTCTCCACCACCACGCCTTCACCACCACGCCTTCACCACCACCACACCTTCACCACCACACCACCACCACCATCACGCCTTCTCCACCACCACCACGCCTTCATCACCACGCCTTCACCACCACGCCTTCTCCACCACCACCACCACCACGCCTTCATCACCACCACGCCTTCACCACCACCACCACGCCTTCACCACCACCACCACGCCTTCACCACCACCACCACGCCTTCATCACCACCACAGAGGCGGCTGGTGAGAGGAGCTATAGGAATAAATGGAGCGGTATCAAACACAAACACATGGAAACCACATTTGACTCCGTTCCATTTATCCTATTCCAGCCTTTACAATGAGCCTGTCCTCCTATAGCTCCTCACACCAGCCTCCTCTGGTATAAAACAAAGCAGATTTTAAGAAGAGAAATTGTAGAAATAGTTGGGTTTATGAATTTGTGGCGGTGTGAAGTTTGTTACGCAGCGAGAGTCAAGTGGAGACTAATGGATTCGGTTCAGTCAGTCATCCTGATGAGCCCTTTCCAGGAAGCTAGTTTACGCTTGTGGCTAGTGAGAATTTGAAACTTGTCTGCTGATGTTGGGACTTGGTAGTGTTCAGAATCAGCAATAAAAAATAAAATTAAACATCACAACATGTGTACAGACGTGAATGCCGTATTTGTACATGTTCGGTGAAAATCACTCCAATAAAAACGTGCATTAGCGGTCACCCTGGCCTGGTATTGGGTACACTATGTAGCTACTTCCCTCTCCATCCATCCCACAGTAAGGACACTGTGCCCAGTGTTGTTGTGTTGTCGCTCACCATTGAGCGGTGTAGACTGTACTCACGGTCAGTGGGAAGAAGTACTGAATTGTCATACTTGAGTAAAGATGCCTTAATAGAAAATGACTAAAGTAAAAAGTCACCAGTAAAATGCTACTTGAATAAAAGTATCTAGTTTTAAATGTACTTAAGTACAGTGGCGAAAAACGTACTCAATTGTCACACTTGAGTAAAAGTTAAAAGTAAATGCTTTACACATAAAATTCCTTATTTTAAGCAAACCAAACGGCACGATTTCATTGTTGTTTATTTATTTACAGACAGCCAGGTGCACACTCCAACACTCAATACATAATTTACAAAACCAGTATTTGTGTTTAGTCAGATCAGAGGCAGTAGGGATGATAACACGTTGTATTGATAGGTGCGTGAATTCGACCATATTGCCGTCCTGCCTGAGCATTCAAAATGTAATGAGGACTTTTGGGTATCAGGGAAAATGTATGGGAGTAAAAAGTATATTATCTTTTGGAATGTAGTGGAGTAAACGTAATATTTGTCAAAAATATAAATAGTAAAGTACAGATACCCCCAAAAAATTACTTAAGTAGTACTTTAAAGTATTTTTACACCACTGATCACGGTGACATCCAGATGGTTACTACCAATACTACAAGTTATTTCTCCTGTAGACTGCTATCCTACTCTTAATAAAATTCAGAGGGATGGAACAAAATGGAGATGGTGACCAAATCCAGATGGTGACCAATAACGTACTCGCCCATCAAAATAAACATCACTTTCTTTTACACGTTTTAACTAGCGCCATGCTGCTGTTGCCAGCGTGAACTAGCTGGGAAGGGCTCATCAGGACGACTGACTGAACCGAATCCATGACTCTCACCTGAGCGACATAAGTAATCCATTCGGGCACTAGGTGTGTCAGAGTGCAAAGAACCTTGGCGTGACCCTGGACAACACCCTGTCGTTCTCCGCTAACATCAAAGCGGTGACCCGTTCCTGCAGGTTCATGCTCTACAACATTCGCAGAGTACAACCCTGCCTTACACAGGAAGCGGCACAGGTCCTAATCCAGGCACTTGTCATCTCCCGTCTGGATTACTGCAACTCGCTGTTGGCTGGGCTCCCTGCCTGTGCCATTAAACCCCTACAACTCATCCAGAATGCCGCAGCCCGTCTGGTGTTCAACCTTCCCAAGTTCTCTCATGTCACCCCGCTCCTCCGCACACTCCACTGGCTTCCAGTTGAGGCTCGCATCTACTACAAGACCATGGTGCTTGCCTACGGAGCTGTGAGGGGAACGGCACCTCCTTACCTTCAGGCTCTGACCAGACCCTACACCCAAACGAGGGCACTACGTTCATCCACCTCTGGCCTGCTAGCTCCCCTACCTCTACGGAAGCACAGTTCCCGCTCAGCCCAGTCAAAGCTATTCGCTGCTCTGGCACCCCAATGGTGGAACAAGCGCCCCCACGACGCCTGGCCAGCGGAGTCACTGACCACCTTCCGGAGACACTTGAAACCCCACCTCTTTAAGGAATACCTGGAATAGTATAACAGTAATCCTTCTACCACCCCCCCCCCATAAAAAATAAAGTGGTTGTCCCACTGGCTATCCTAAATTGAATGCACCAATTTGTAAGTCGCTCTGGATAAGAGCGTCTGCTAAATGACTTAAAATGTTAAATGTTAAAATAAGTCATCCATTTGGGCACTATGCGTGTCCATATAGCCTCTACCTGCTAGCAGGTTAGCTAGCAGTTCTCAGCTGTTAGCAGTTTTTTACTGCAAATAAAAACAGACGATTGAGATAATTTATTCTAGTCTTTAGCTACTGAATTATTTATTTATGTAACAAATCAAACATTAAAATACTGTTATAGAAGGTAAAGTAAAAATCCAATCCTTGAATTAATACCAGCATACAGTTTTTACGGTTTACCGTCCAGCCCTACCACAGATCCCGTCCTGCTGCTGTGGATGTGGGGACAAAGACATTAATGGGGGTGTGTGAGGGGGGGGTAGGGGTGGGGACATTAGAGTAAATCCAAGTCAGGGGTCAGGAGTCATTCTTGGCACTAACAGAGGCATAATGGTGGAAGTAGTGTAGGTGCGTCATGACCATGCCTGGGGATCTGTAGATCAAAGTGCTGCTGCCCGTTACAAAAAAAGGCTGATTTATAGACACCCAGGATCAGTCCCAAATGAAACCCTACTCCCTTTATAGTGCACTAGTTCTGACCAGGGCCCCAGTCAAAAGTAGTGCACTATAAAGAGAATAGGGTGCCTTTCGGGACCCATCCCCAATCAGCTGTTTTGAGTATTCCTTAGTACTTACTACGCCAAGATATGAAGAGGTACGACCGGAGAGGCATGAATGAAGAGGTACGACCGGAGAGGCATGAATGAAGAGGTACGACCGGAGAGGCATGAATGAAGAGGTACGACCGGAGAGGCATGAATGAAGAGGTACATGTCAACATACGTTATCCATACATGCATGCACACAAAGTACAAACCTGAAATGCAGGCCAGTGTACATTCCATAATGCATTTAAACACCATATGGTAATGGTCTATATAGGCAGTAAGTGAATATACATTTATTTCTAAATCACACACTTTGAAAGATTGTGTTATCCTTGACAATGTTTTATAGCTTTAACAGGTCTAAGATTGAATCATACTACACTGGCTCTGACGCTCGTCGGATGTGGCAGGGCTTGAAAACTATTACAGACTACAAAGGGAAGCACAGCCGCGAGCTGCCCAGTGACACAAGCCTACCAGACGAGCTAAACCACTTCTATGCTCGCTTCGAGGCAAGCAACACTGAAGCATGCATGAGAGCACCAGCTGTTCCGGACGACTATGTGATCACGCTCTCCGTAGCCGATGTGAGTAAGACTTTTAAGCAAGTCAACATTCACAAGGCCGCTGGGCCAGACGGATTACCAGGGCGTGTACTCCGAGCATGTGCTGACCAACTGGCAAGTGTCTTCACTGACATTTTCAACATGTCCCTGACCGAGTCTGTAATACCAACATGTTTCAAGCAGACCACCATAGTCCCCGTGCCCAAGAACTCTAAGATAACCTGCCTAAATGACTACCGACCCGTGGCACTGACGTCTGTAGCCATGAAGTGCTTTGAAAGACTGGTCATGGCTCACATCAACAGCATAATCCCAGAAACCCTAGACCCACTCCAATTTGCATACCGCCCCAACAGATCCACAGATGATGCAATCTCTATCGCACTCCACACTGCCCTTTCCCACCTGGACAAGAGGAACACCTACGTGAGAATGCTATTCATTGACTACAGCTCAGCATTCAACACCATAGTGCCCTCTAAGCTCATCACTAAGCTAAGGATCCTGGGACTAAACACCTCCCTCTGCAACTGGATCCTGGACTTCCTGACGGGCCGCCCCAGGTGGTAAGGGTAGGTAACAACACATCTGCCACACTGATCCTCAACACGGGGGGCCCCTCAGGGGTGCGTGCTCAGTCCCCTCCTGTACTCTCTGTTCACCCATGACTGCATGGCCAGGCACGACTCCAACACCATCATTAAGTTTGCCGACGACACAACAGTGGTAGGCCTGATCACCGACAACGATGAGACAGCCTATAGGGAGGAGGTCAGAGATCTGGCCGTGTGGTGCCAGGACAACAACCTCTCCCTCAACGTGACCAAGACAAAGGAGATGATTGTGGACTACAGGAAAAAAAAGAGGACTGAGCACGCCCCCATTCTCATCGACGGGGCTGTAGTGGAACAGGTTGAGAGCTTCAAGTTCCTTGGTGTCCACATCACCAACGAACTATCATGGTCCAAGCACACCAAGACAGTCGTGAAGAGGGCACGACAAAGCCTATTCCCCCTCAGGAGACTAAAAAAGATTTGGCATGGGTCCTCAGATCCTCAAAAATTCTACAGCTGCACCATCGAGAGCATCCTGACTGGTTGCATCACCGCCTGGTATGGCAACTGCTTGGCCTCTGACCGCAAGGCACTACAGAGGGTAGTGCGTACGGCCCAGTACATCACTGGGGCAAAGCTCCCTGCCATCCAAGACCTCTATACCAGGCGGTGTCAGAGGAAGGCCCTCAAAATTGTCAAAGACTCCAGCCACCCTAGTCATAGACTGTTCTCTCTGCTACCGCACGGCAAGCGGTACCGGAGTGCCAAGTCTAGGTCCAAAAGACTTCTCAACAGCTTCTACCCACAAGCCATAAGACTCCTGAACAGCTAATCATGGCTACCCGGACTATTTGCACTGCCCCCCACCCCATCCTTTTTACGCTGCTGCTACTCTGTTAAGTATTTATGCATAGTCACTTTAACTCTACCCACATGTACATATTACCTCAACTACCTCAACTAGCCGGTGCCCCGCACATTGACTCTGCAACCGTTACCCCCCTGTATATATAGCCTCCCTACTGTCACTTTATTTTACTTCTGCTCTTTGTTTTTCTCAACACTTTTTTTTGTTGTTGTTTTATTCTTACTTTTTTTGTTTAAAATAAACGCACTGTTGGTTAAGGGCTGTAAGTAAGCATTTCACTGTAATGTCTGCACTTGTTGTATTCGGCGCATGTGACCAATAAAATTTGATTTGATTTGATTTGATTTGGTCAAAGTCTGCTCCTGTGACAAGACAACAACTGACCCTCAAGTCCTTCAGTGTCTCTTCTAAGTAATTCCCTAACAATAAGTCCATAAAAGTCCATAGGGTATAGCCTATCACTGACGTTTCAGCCATTTCCTTTTGTGTCTAACCATTCTCACTGGAATGACATGCCAAACGTGCCACAGAATATACAATAATTATTATTTGCTTTACAGTAACATACCTTGCAGTAACATACCTTGCAGTAGTCATCGTGTGAGTTTAGGTTGATTCTGGCTTTAGCCTGACAAACTCGTGAAGCTCCTACTCAATTTCAAATCAGCAGTATATAAAACTGTTGTAGCAGCGTGATATCTTGCATACATTTTCACTGAAACCGGGACCTCCTTTACTACCCAAAACTGATTGGCTCGAACTGCAGTGGGCTGGGCACACAGGTCACCTATTTTGGGTCCTTACTAGCACGTTTACCTACATAAACAAATTATTGAAACCTCGTAGATATCGACCAAAAGACTCAGCGTTGCCTTACTTGATACTGATTAATCGGCGATGTACAATGTATCCATTTTTGCGGCATGCGTGGAAATACAGCGGTGGTCAGGGATACCACGTTTGGACCATCATGGCCACCATATAAACATGACGGTGCTCTCTGATGCAAGAATTGATACAGCAGCATTGATAATGTGTGTAATCGCATAGATGTTCCGTAAGAGCGCGTGTCAGAACAATACATTTCGAAATCAATACTTATTGACACCTGCTAATAAAGAGTTGCACATGGAAATTCATAGCATTCTTGCTAGCTGCCCACCAATCTCTGTGCTTGCTTGATGAAGCATCACTACCAGGCCATAATTTATCAGCGTCTTATATACACACCCGAGCACTGACTTTCGAGATATAGCTAGCTACACGCTTACCCGAGTGTTTTTATCTGTCACTCAGCCTTTCTCCACGTCGAGTTCCTCAACCTCACCCATCTTCTCTACAGCCACATGGACTCCGGACTGGACAGGAGTAGACAAACGATTGTTTTATTGGACAAAAATATAATTAAAAGAACACATGCTGGCATGATATATTGCCTGAATTAAAACATTTGTGACTCGCTATTCCAGAGTGAGACAGCTATGATTTTGACTAATTTTCTATTTTTAAATGCTAGCTAATACTGCTTTCAACTGCACAGGTGTGATGGTTACGTTTCAAAAATGTTATATGTGCACCACTAATTAGTATTTTCCTCACTTAGGGTCCCAAGGGAAACACTGACCAAAGATGGTTCCTACCCTGTCACAATAAAGAAAGTATTCAGACCCCTTGACTTTTCCCACACTTTGTTACGTTACAGCCTTATTCTAAAATTGATTAAAAAAAAATAAAATGCAGCAATCTACACACAATACCCCATAATGACAAAGTGAAAACAGGTTTTTAGAAATAGTTGCAAATGTATTAAAAATAAAAAACTGAAATACCTTATTTACATAAGTATTCAGACCCTTTGCTATGAGATTCGAAATTGAGCTCAGGTGCATCCTGTTTCCATTGATCATCCTTGAGATGTTTCTACAACTTGATTGGAGTCCACCTGTGGCAAATTCAATTAATTGGACATGATTTGGAAAGGCACACATCGGTCTATATAAGGTCCCACAGTTGACAGTGCATGTCAGAGCAAAAACCATGAGGTCGAAGGAATTGTCCGTAGAGCGCCGAGACAGGATTGTGTCGAGGCACAGATCTGGGGAAGGGTACCAAAAAATGTCTGCAGCATTGAAGGTCCCCAAGAACACAGTGGACTCCATTATTCTTAGATGGAATAAGTTTGGAACCACCTAGACTCTTCCTAGAGCTGGCCGCCCGGCCAAACTGAGCAATCGGGGGAGAATGGTCTTGGTCAGGGAGCTGACCAAGAACCCAATGGTCACTCTGACAGTGCTCTAGAGTTCATCTGGGGAGATGGGAGAACCTTCCAGAAGGACAACCATCTCTGCCGCACTCCACCAATCAGGCCTTTATGGTAGAGTGGCCAGACGGAAGCCAATCCTCAGTAAAAAGGCACATGACAGCCCGCTTGGAGTTTGCCAAAAGACACCTAAAGACTCTCAGACCATGAGAAACAAGATTCTCTAGTCTGATGAAACCAAGATTGAACTCTTTGGCCTGAATGCCAAGCGTCACATCTGGAGGAAACCTGGCACCATCACTACGGTGAAGCATGGTGGTGGCAGCATCATGCTGTAGGGATATTTTTCAGCGGCAGGGACTGGGAGACTAGAGCAAAGTACAGAGAGATGAACGGAGCAAAGTACAGAGAGATCCTTGATGAAAACCTGATCCAGAGCGCTCAGACTGGGGAAAGGTTCACCTTCCAACAGGATAACGACCCAAAGCACACAGTCACACAGTCAAGACAACGCAGGAGTGGCTTCGGGACAAGTCTCTGAATGTCCTTGAGTGGCCCAGCCAGAGCCCGGACTTGAACCCAATCAAACATCTCTGGAGAGACCTGAAAATAACTGTGCAGCAACCCTCCCCATCCAACCTGACAGAGCTTGAGAGGATCTGCAGAGAAGAATGGGAGAAACTCCCCAAGTACAGGTGTGCCAAGCTTGTAGCGTCATACCCAAGAAGACTTGATGCTGTAATCGCTGCCAAAGGTACTTCAACAAAGTACTGAGTAAAGAGTCTGAATACTTATGTAAATGTCATATTTCAGTTTTTTCTTTTTTTATAAATTAGCAAAATAATCTAAAAACCAGTTTTTGCTTTGTCATTATGGGGTATTATGTGTAGATTGATGAGGGGGAAAAACAATTTAATCAATTTTAGAATAAGGTTGTAACGTAACCTTCTCCCCTACCTCACCTCGCTGATCAACTCATCCTTGACCGCTGGCCATGTCCCTTCCGTCTTCAAGTGAGCGAGAGTTGCTCCCCTTCTCAAGAAACCAACACTCGATCCCACTGATGTCAACAACTACAGACCAGTATCCCTTCTTTCTTTTCTTTCCAAAACTATTGAGCGTGCCGTCTTTAGCCAACTCTCTTGCTATCTCTCTCAGAATGACCTTCTTGATCCAAACCAGTCAGGTTTCAGGACTGGTCATTCAACTGAGACTGCTCTTCTCTGTGTCACGGAGGCTCTCCGCACTGCTAAAGCTAACTCTCTCTCCTCTGCTCTTGTCCTTCTAGACCTGTCTGCTGCCTTTGATACTGTGAACCATCAGATCCTCCTCTCCACCCTCTCCGAGCTGGGCATCTCCGGCGCGGCTCACTCCTGGATTGCGTCCTACCTGACCCGGTCGCTCCTACCAAGTGGCGTGGCGAGAAGCTGTCTCCGCACCACGTGCTCTCACCACTGGTGTCCCCCAGGGCTCAGTTCTAGGCCCTCTCCTTTTCTCCCTATACACCAAGTCACTTGGCTCTGTCATATCCTCACATGGCCTCTCCTATCATTGCTACGCTGACGATACACAACTAATCTTCTCCTTTCCCCCTTCTGATAACCAGGTGGCGAATCGCATCTCTGCATGTCTGGCAGACATATCAGTATGGATGACGGATCACCACCTCAAGCTGAACCCTGGCAAGACGGAGCTGCTCTTCCTCCCGGGGAAGGACTGCCCGTTCCATGATCTCGCCATCACGGTTGACAACTCCGCTGTGTCCTCCTCCCAGAGTGCGAAGAGCCTAGGCGTGACCCTGGACAACACCCTGTCGTTCTCCGCCAACATCAAGGCGGTGACCCGCTCCTGCAGGTTCATGCTCTACAACATTCGGAGAGTACGACCCTGCCTTACACAGGAAGCGGCACAGGTCCTAATCCAGGCACTTGTCATCTCCCGTCTGGACTACTGCAACTCGCTGTTGGCTGGCCTCCCTGCCTGTGCCATTAAACCCCTACAACTCATCCAGAATGCCGCAGCCCGTCTGGTGTTCAACCTTCCCAAGTTCTCTCACGTCACCCCCCTCCTCCGCACACTCCACTGGCTTCCAGTTGAAGCTCGCACCCCCCCAAAAATTGTAAAGTGGTTATCCCACTGGCTATAGGGTGAACGCACCAATTGGTGAGTCGCTCTGGATAAGAGCGTCTGCTAAATGACGTAAATGTGCCCTTGAGCAAGGCACTTAACCCTAATTGCTCCTGTAAGTCGCTCTGGATAAGAGCGTCTGCTAAATGACTAAAATGTAAATGTAAAATGTAATGTAAATGTAACAAAATTTGGAAAAAGTTAAGGGGTCTGAATACTTTCCAAAGGCACTGTACATTTGTCCCACTGGTATTTAATTCAATTTAACATGCATTATAGGCCTACAGTCTTATGGTTCCTACCCTGCTTGTACTAGGCACATCTGGAACATTAGCACGATGTAATGTTGTAGGTTACAATTTCAGGATCATTTAATTAATTTACATGGCAGAATACAATTGATCTATGAATTGCATAATGAATTAATTGAAAACAAACCAAGAATACATGCATCATAGTGCCGGTTGTTAGGAGTTGGCTGGCGGTTGTTAGGAGTCTGGCGTTTGTTAGGAGTCTGGCGGTTGTTAGGAGTCTGGCGGTTGTTAGGAGTTGGCTGGCGGTTGTTAGTAGTCTGGTGGTTGTTAGGAGTTGGCTGGCGGTTGTTAGGAGTCTGGCGGTTGTTAGGAGTCTGGCGGTTGTTAGGAGTTGGCTGGCGGTTGTTAGGAGTTGGCTGGCGGTTGTTAGGAGTTGGCTGGCGGTTGTTAGGAGTTGGCTGGCGGTTGTTAGGAGTTGGCTGGCGGTTGTTAGGAGTTGGCTGGCGGTTGTTAGGAGTCTGGCGGTTTATCTTCATTCTGACAGGCTTTTTTTTTTTTGTTTTTTTGTTGCTTGTTTCCCTTCCAGAGGTTATAATGATTGATTGGTAGTGGTAGGAAGTTCATGTTGTAAGACTGGAGCAGATGGCAGTAGCGTGAAGTGGCCCATAGACACTGATCTTGGGTCAGTTCTGCATTTTTCTCACCAATGGTTAAGTTTAGGATTGGGAGAGGGGAATCTGATCCTGGATCTGTACCTAAGGGAAACTTCACCTCGGAGCGAGATGATTGGCAAACTGGAGGAACAGTTGGGTTCTTCTCTCAAATCAAATGTTATTGGTCACATAATAATATGCCATTTAGCAGACGCTTTTATCCAAAGCGACTTACAGTCATGCGTGCATACATTTTTTTTTGTGTGTATGGGTGGTCCCGGGGATCGAACCCACTACCTTGGCGTTATAAGCGCCGTGCTCTACCAGCTGAGCTACAGAGGACCACATACACATACAGTCGTGGTCAAAAGTTTTGAGAATGACACAAATATAAATTTTTACAAAGTCTGCTGCCTCAGTTTTTATGATGGCAATTTGCATATACTCCAGAATGTTATAAAGAGTGATCAGATTAATTGCAATTAATTGCAAAGTCCCTCTTTGCCATGGCAATGAACTGCATTTCAGCCCTGCCACAAAAGGACCAGCTGCCATCATGTCAGTGATTCTCTCGTTAACACAGGTGAGAGTGTTGACGAGGACAATTGCTGGAGATCACTCTGTCATGCTGATTGAGTTAGAATAACAGACTGGAAGCTTTAAAAGGAGGGTGGTGCTTGAAATCATTGTTCTTCCTCTGTTAACCATGGTTACCTGCAAGGAAACACGTGCCATCATCATTGCTTTGCACAAAAAGGGATTCACAGGCAAGGATATTGCTGCTAGTAAGATTGCACCTAAATCAACCATTTATCGGATCATCAAGAACTTCAAGGAGAGAGGTTCAATTGTTGTGAAGAAGGCTTCAGGGCGCCCAAGAAAGTCCAGCAAGTGCCAGGACTGTCTCTTAAAGTTGATTCAGCTGCAGGATCGGGGCACCACCAGTACAGAGCTTGCTCAGGAATGGCAGAAGGCAGTGGTGGATGATGGCCTGGTGTCAAGAAGGGGAGCAAAGAAGCCACTTCTCTCCAGGAAAAACATCAGGGACAGACTGATTTTCTGCAAAAGGTACAGGGATTGGACTGCTGAGGACTGGGGCAAAGTCATTTTCTCTGATGAATCCCCTTTCCGATTGTTTGGGGCATCCGGAAAAAAGCTTGTCCGGAGAAGAGAGGGTGAGTTGGTGACGAACAATGCCTTTTCCAGCATGATGGAGCACCTTGCCATAAGGCAAAAGTGATAACTAAGTGGCTCGGGAACAAAACATCAACATTTTGGGTCCATGGCCAGGAAACTCCCCAGACCTTAATCCCATTGAGAACTTGTGGTCAATCCTCAAGAGGCGGGTGGACAAACAAGAACCCACAAATTCTGACAAACTCCAAGCATTGATTATGCAAGAATGGGCTGCCATCAGTCATGATGAAACTGTCTCTCATGAGGACCGCCACAGGAAAGGAAGACCCAGAGTTACCGCTGCTGCAGAGGATACGTTCATTAGAGTTACAAGCCTCAGAAATTGCAGCCCAAATAAGTGCTTCACAGAGTTCAAGTAACAGACACATCTCAACATCAACTGTTCAGAGGAGACTGTGTGAATCAGGACTTCATGGTCGAATTGCTGCAAAGAAACCACTACTAAAGGACACCGATAAGAAGAAGAGACTTGCTTGGGCCAAGAAACACGAGCAATGGACATTAGACCGATGGAAATCTGTCCTTTGGTCTGGAGACCGAATTGGAGGAGGAGGTGTGATGGTGTGGGGGTGCTTTGCTGGTGACACTGTCAGTGATTTATTTAGAATTCAAGGCACACTTAACCAGCATGGCTATCACAGCATTCTGCAGCGATACGCCATCCCATCTGGCTTGGGCTTAGTGGGACAATCATTTGTTTTTCAACAGGACAATGATCCAACACACATCCAGGCTGTGTAAGGGCTATTTGACCAAGAAGGAGAGTGATGGAGTGCTGCATCAGATGACCTGGCCTCCACAATCCCCCGACCTCAACCCAATTGAGATGGTTTGGCATGTGGTGGACCACAGAGTGAAGGAAAAGCAGCCAACAAGTGCTCAGCATATGTGGAAACGACTTCAAGACTGTTGAAAAAGCATTCCAGGTGAAGCTGGTTGAGAGAATGCCATGAGTGTGCAAAGCTGTCATCAAGGCAAAAGGTGGCTACTTTAAAGAATCTCAAATATCTAATATATTTTTGATTTGTTTAACAATTTTTTGGTTACTACATGATTCCATGTGTGTTATTTCATAGTTTTGCTGTCTTCACTATTATTCTACAATGTAGAAAATAGTTAAAATAAATTAAAACCCTTGAATGAGTAGGTGTGTCCAAACTTTATGTAGCAATGTTATTACGGGTGTAGAGAAATGCTTGTGTTCCTAGCTCCAACAGTGCAGTAGTATCTAACAATTCACAACACACACAAATCTAAAAGTAAAATAATGGAATTAAGAAATATATAAATATTAGGACGAGCAATGTCAGAGTGGCATTGACTAAAATACAGTATATACATATGAAATGAGTAAAACAGTATGTAAACATTATTAAAGTGACTAGCGTTCCATTACTAAAGTGACCAGTGATTTCATATCTGTGGTCCTCTGTAGCTCAATTGGTAGAGCATGGCGCTTATAACGCCAGGGTAGTGGGTTCGATCCCTGGGACCACCCATACCTAAAAACGTATGCACACGTGACTAAGTCGCTTGGGATAAAAGCGTCTGCTAAATGGCATATTATTATTATTATTATTATTATATATATGTACATAGGGCAGCTGCCTCTAAGGTGCAGAGTTGAGTAACCGGGTCAATGAGCTGTTGAGGGTGCTATGTGTTAAACCGGTCACAACTGGTATTTAACAAGTACTGTGTTATAAACCTGTCACTAGTGTATAAATAAGAGGATTGGCAGTTGAGTCTTATTAAATGCTTTATTACAAATTAATGTGAACAATACCAAGAAGCAGGACTTGATTCTTAGACTGAATGAAACGTGTTCCTTCCCTTTAGGCTGTGCCGATCTTAGAAATATCACACAAATATTTCTGAACGAAAGTATGAGGCCTTGAGTAGAGTTGACTACACAGAAGATACAAAACGTCATTTCCTGTAAATAAAAATAAATAAAAACATTTATTGCAATCAGCCTTTTTATTACAGGGCGCATCAGACGGTTTTGTAGGATCTCAATATCGTACACATTCAAACTGCACTGGGATTATTCAGACACAAAAGAACACATTTCTAAATTTCAACCATTTGTACCAGCTGTTTAAAGGTTTAGTGTAGTTTGAAGATATGAGCGGAAGAGAAGGCTGTTTCATGTGATGTATTGGTAGTCTCCTAGTCCTAAAAGACTAAAAATCACTTCAATTTCTGTCCAGTACTTGGCTTAATCTGTTAGCAGGAAACTAGCCCCAAAACTGTCCACACAGACTCTTTAGCCCCCAGACCCAGACCTTATCTTCAAAGCATTTGATGTATCATTCATTAAATCTTTCACAAAATTGGCAGTGCACACCACATTAGGTCAAGACACAGTTTCAACATTATAGTTTAGCTGGCCTCTACTCAGGCTAAAACATGGAGACTGGCATGCTATAGTTTCACTGAGAAGCACAAAGTATAGAGCACCAGACCTAAGGCAGACCTAAGGCAGACTTACGGCAGACTTAACGCAGACTTAAGGCAGACCTAAGGCCTACATGTAATCTCAATGCAACAATGTGAAAAATCAAGCCAGAAAATAAAAGCGCTGAATGCAAGTTATTTGAACAGATATTTGTGAAAGTTCTAAAGTTAATAAGACACTTTCTACCCAATGTGTCTGAAGAGCTAGTCCTTATGTTTTATAATAATAATAATAATAATAATAATAATAATAATAATAATAAACCCCAAGACAGAAAAAGTTAATAGTGGAACAAACTAAGCCTGAGTACCAGGCTGTGTGGCGCCATCACGCCAACTCCCTGTCACTCATTGTCGTGGCACAATGGAGTAGGCGCAAAGATCACAAACAGATCTGGGACTAGGATAGAATACAGTCTTTGGCAGTCCTGACGATAAAAATAAGAACATTGCTACAAAAAAAAAAACATCTCACCATTTAACAAAAAAATATGGAACAAGGAACAGTGTTTCTATAACATAACATAGTATAAAACAGACCATAATACCACTGAATAATACATATTCGTGTGTGGAACGGAGCATTGTGATACGCTTGAACTCACTCCCATCGAGTTGGATCAGATGTGCTTTGCCCTAGCAAAGGTGAACAGCTGCGCATTGCAAATAGTGAAATAAAGAACCAGTATAAAGATATAAAAAAGGCCTTCCAGGGAAAAATCTTAATAATATTATAATTTTAACTTGGAGGTCTTCTTCTCACTGTGGGGCTACACTGCATGGTTAACCAGTTATAGTTTAATCCTTTAACCTTTTACTGGATACGAAAAGAAACCTCAGATACATACCTGGGATTTTTCATAAGATCTGAAAACACATTTTATTTCTTCTTATTTTTTTTATATATATATATTTTTTTTACATACAATTACAAAAAATAATTTGCAAGTAAGAATCATTCTATAGCATGTTATAGCTGCATTAGATAGTCCTCTACCTTATATTCTACCAAAACTGTCACCGTTTACAGGCAAGTATGGGATTGACATCGACTGATAAATAGTGTTTTCAGTATTAACTCACTCACTCTTTTTACCCCAACCAGGCAGGGTTATTAAAGGGGCTGTTTTCATTCATTGTATCTTGGAATTAGTATGTATGAGTTCGTCAGAACTGTTGCTCAAAAGGGTCTGGCTGTTTTCTTCTTCCAACCAGGCTACGTTATCTATTCCCCAATCTACTGCACTACTTTTAACCAGAGACGTACGGGCCCTGGTCGAAAGTATTGCACTACGTAGGGGAATAGAGTGCCATTGGGAATGCAAATTAACGAACAGTTGGCCCGTCTCTTCTTATTGGTACCAGGGGGTCTTTCGGATCCAGTGCAAGGTGAAACCGGCGTCCGTCCGGATCTTGATGGAGGCAGCCTCGGCCTCTCTAACCGTCTCCTTCACAGACTGCATCAGGTTCTGGGCATTGTGAACCAACATCTCTGTGGCCTGGGAGATGGGGAAGGATAATGGTCAAATTGATCATTAAGTTGTTCTTGTGTAACACCGTACTACACTAGTAACATGCTATTTACATCGTAATATTACTGCTGATTACTACTCTAGCGATTGCTTTTCAAGTTTAGTTTAAAACAAGTGGAATATGGACTGTTCTTTATTCCACTTGTATAATAACAGAAAACCGCTGAACCTCATTATGACGTAATTACAAAGCAAAAAGGTAACTTTGGTTGAGGAGTATAATCCAGTGATCTCCAGTGTACTGACCTGCTCGGACTCCTCCTCGCTGATGTTGGTACGACCCAACATGGTGGCTTTGACCGTGGAGAGGATCTTGAGCTGTGTGCTGATGGTGGGGATGCGCTCACACACCTGGAACACAAATAAGTTGATCCAAGTTCAAGTTGATTTAAAGTGCATTTTACACAGGTCGCAAACAAGATAAAATCATCAGTCAGAGACATGAAGATCAAACACCGATTCTAATTATCTACCCTAATTCAAATCACGAGGGCATGCAGGAAATTGGATTATCTCATTCTAGCTTTAGTCCTACTACTCCTACATGAATATAACGTTGTCCTTTTGTATCATCTTTGAACATGACAGAGCAGCAGCTGATGCACAAGCAAAACCTGAAGCAGAGTCTGAAAACGTTTCTAGCTGTCGTCAAATCCTTGCTTCCTCCCTCCTTGCTTGATCAATTCTTCTCGAACTGCATTGGAGGAGAGGATCCAAGGTCCCTCCCTTGGACCTCCTTCCTCCTCCAATGAGCTTTGAGAGGAATTGAGGAAACAAAAGACACATTTGGCAGAATATTGGACCAGATAAAACCCTGATGAAGGCAGCATAGCTGTTGAAACTTTGGTATTTTTTTTTACATTTATTGCATCGGAGCAATCATAATTTTTTTAAGAGGACATGGCCAGGGATCAGCCAGTCAACTGACCTGGAGCAGGTTGGTCCGGATGCGTTTGTCTGTGCACTGCTTGGCCACCTCCTTGGCCAACTTCGTGACCTCGTCTGAGGCTTTTGCGATGTCTTTGGCACACTGGATGAGGGCACGCTTATTCCCACCGGCACCGCGCACCAGCCGGGACATCTCAGCCATGAGCAGGGCCATTCTCTTGGCTGCACCGATGATGTCGTTACCCTGAAAGAGGTCGCAAAAAGCAAAGCATGAAATCGGACGTATGACAACACAGTGGACGTGTACACGTCACGCTTCCTAGATGACACCGAATGATGGCAACTCTGAGCTGCTCTACTGTTGCTTTCTGGTCGCAGAGAAATTCCAATGTACTTTACTGGCAATAAACTTAACTTGACGTTAAACCTAAACATGTAAGTGTATGTGCTTGTATCTCACCTTGCTGGACCACTTGCGGGCCTCCTCGTGGAGCTGTCTGGCGGCCATCATCATGGGCTCGCTCACCATCTCTCCTACTTCCTGCTCTGGGAAGTCCTCGTCCTTCTCCTCTGGGGGAGGGGGTCTGGGGGGAGGAACCTCACCCTCGGGGAGAGGTGGTTTGGGTGGGGCGGGCTCGTCGCTGACCTGGCGTGTTGTATTCAGAGAGGTGAAACGTTCCGAAAATTGCAGACAGAAGTGCTAATTCTCTATTCTACATGGCAGATAATCATTTCTGTTAAAAAAATTATAATACTAAATACATCAGAACATTCTGAAACCACATTGCTACCCCACTGAACAAAACCCTGGTGTTGACAGTCTAGGACTATTAAGCTTTTTTGTGACAACTGCTGATGTGAAAAGAGCTTTATACATTAATTTGATTGATTGACTTACGTGCAGTTGGTCCAGATCAGGAGGTGGTGGGAAGTCTGGTTCCTGTGGCTGGAAGGCATCTCTCACCTTGGCAACGGCCCCCAGGATCCTATGGCCTGAGTCCAGGAAGCCCTTCTGCAGACCTGGACACCACAGAGGAAGAATCAGATAGTTAGTTAGGCCTTATAAACAGACCTGGACACCACAGAGGAAGAATCAGATAGTTAGTTAGGCCTTATAAACAGACCTGGACACCACAGAGGAATAATCAGATAGTTAGTTAGGCCTTATAAACAGACCTGGACACCACAGAGGAAGAATCAGATAGTTAGTTAGGCCTTATAAACAGAACTGGACACCACAGAGGAAGAATCAGATAGTTAGTTAGGCCTTATAAAGAGACCTGGACACCACAGAGGAAGAATCAGATAGTGAGTTAGGCCTTATAAAGAGACCTGGACACCACAGAGGAATAATCAGATAGTTAGTTAGGCCTTATAAACAGACCTGGACACCACAGAGGAAGAATCAGATAGTTAGTTAGGCCTTATAAACAGACCTGGACACCACAGAGGAATAATCAGATAGTTAGTTAGGCCTTATAAACAGACCTGGACACCACAGAGGAAGAATCAGATATAAACAGTAGACTAGACAAAGGCCCCAAAAGCTGCTGGTGAGGCAGCAGCAAAACATTGACAGAACCCTACACCATAACACCATTGACAGAACCCTACACCATAACACCATTGACAGAACCCTACACCATAACACCATTGACAGAACCCTACACCATAACACCATTGACAGAACCCTACACCATAACACCATTGACATAACCCTACACCATAACACCATTGACAGAACCCTACACCATAACACCATTGACAGAACCCTACACCATAACACCATTGACAGAACCCTACACCATAACACCATTGACAGAACCCTACACCATAACACCATTGACAGAACCCTACACCATAACACCATTGACAGAACCCTACACCATAACACCATTGACAGAACCCTACACCATAACACCATTGACAGAACACTACACCATAACACCATTGACAGAACCCTACACCATAACACCATTGACAGAACACTACACCATAACACCATTGACAGAACCCTACACCATAACACCATTGACTGAACCTTAACTTTTGACTATCAAAGATTCAGAAATGGACAGAATGAGGCTTCATATTTAGTATTAAGTCATGTTGGATAGTTATAGCTGGACAGCAGGGTATACAGTATAATGATCAAACACATCCTAAATGTAGGGAAACCGCCTCGGAACGTACTTGGATCGGTGATGTTCCCAGCCACAGCCTTGGCGTCCATCACCATGGGAGAGATGGTCCGGCTCAGCTCATCAGACGCAGCCTTCACTATCTCTCTGAATCTAGGATCCTCAGAGTTCTCAACCTAGGGATAAAAGTCTATTAAATATTTCTCTTTTTAAATCATGTTCACGTTTTCTGCAATTCAGTTGTCAGTACTGTAAACTTGTGTTTGTATGTTTCTGCCTCTGCTTTGCTCGCTCTTTGGGGTTTCAGGCTGGGTATCTGTAAAGCACTGTGTGACAACTGATGATGTTAAAAGGCCTTTAAATACATGTGATTGATTCTACGTGTAAATAAAACATATCTATACCTCCCGTTTCGCCACCAGGAGGATCCGGTTGGCCCGCCGGGCGATGCTGGTGGCTCCTACCACTAACATCTGGGGCTGGTGGTTAGCCATGGCCGCGCGACACTTCTCCAGGTCTTTCTTAATGGCCTCCTCAGAGGCATCCAACAGAGACTTGGTGTCTATGGCCTCGTCCACCAAACCTAGAGACAGAGGAGACATCATTCTTAATGCTAATAAGGAAGTGAACACGTTTACATTTAGATTTTTTACACAACGTCCACTTTATTGTGATGAACAACAAATGACAGGAGATGATCTGGCACTACCTGTCATTTTCTCCACGTTGTCAATCCACTGGTTCTTCATGGTCTCAAAGTGCTCGAAGGCAGCCTGGTTTCCTGGGTTTCTCAGCATGATACGGGCAGCAGAGACCACCTAGAAGAGAAAGTTCCCATCAGTTGGGGACATAATTACGTCATCCTCCTGACCAATGGCCACTTTGGGATAAACACCTACACTCTCACACACACACACACATTCTCACACTCTCACAATCTCTCACACAATCTCACACACACTCTCACACAATCTCACACAATCTCACACACAATCTCACACACAAACACACTCTCACACACACACACACACACACATTCTCACACTCTCACACACACACACACACACACACACACTCTCACACACACACACACACACACACATACCTGTGGTGTAATGTCTCTTGTAGACTTGACGGCAGCTTGGATCCCCTCCACGGTGCTCTTGTTAGCTGTTCCCACAGCGGCAGCCTTTTCTGCTGTAGCAGCCAGCTTGTTTGCATGGTTCTCAAAGTTGGCCGCCCTCTCATCAAACACCTAATATAACAGTTACAAATCAGAGAACAATTCAACTTAAAGGGATACTTCGGGATTTTGGCAATGAAGCCCTTTATCTACTTCCCCAGAGTAGCATGCTAGTAGATACCATAGACTTCCAGTCATTCTGCTAACGCTATTTAGCATTGGCTCGCGAAACTACCTCAAACTTCCTTCATACTGGACACAGAGACATAAAAATGGTATCCACAAGATCCTCTGACTCTGGGGTAGATAAATGGCCTCATTGCTAAAATCCCAAAATATGCCTTTAACATAATATAGTACACCATATGCCACTTGGCAGACACTTACAGTGACCAATAATGTAGATGGATCAAACTTGGTCATTTTTTACTTATAGTAACATTTCCCTCAGGAAATGTAGTCTAAATATTATTGAGTGACAAGTACCGCATAAATTATTGGAAACTAATCATTGAGTAATCCATATGTTTTTTTTTTTTAGCTTAATGTATGATGATATGAATCTGCCAAAATAAGTTAGGATAGTCAAAGGCAGAGACATATTTAGAGAAACATTATATCCCAGAATAGAATCCCATTCTATTATGTAATATATAGCTCTATATAACGCTCTGCTCATAGCTAGAAGTGAATGAATGAGCCATGATGGAGGCAGGGAGACCGACAGAGAGAGAGACAGAAAGAGAGGGAGTGAGAGAGGAAGGGAGGGAGGGAGGGAGGGAGGGAGGAAGGGAGGGAGGAAGGGAGGGAGGGAGAAATCACCCACCTGGTCCCTGTTCGGGGCATTGGGTGGGGCGGTGGAGGCCACAGCCAGTAGTTTGATGGGAGTGGTCGTGTCGCTGAAGATGTCTGACACTTCCTGAGTCATCGCTTCCTGCATCGTTCCTTTGAGGTTCTGAGAAGACAAGACCACACACACGAGTTAGTTAGCAGGAGACCAGCTTTAGAAGTATTACATGTTAACAATACACTCTTATGTCTCTTTTGACAAGTGGCTTACATTGCATCTCAGATCAATGGAATTATTGGATTGGAACTGGTGCAGTTATACAGCTATTGTTCAACAATTGATTTTAAAGTGGCATTCTCCCTTTATTAATAAAACTTCAAAACACATTTTATTGGGCTACTTTAAGGTATCATAGTTATAGTGGCTGGAGCTGGTGTCTCCAGCCAGGAGGGGGAGCTCTTCACCATGCCTGTGTCAGAGTGAGCTCCAGTCAGAGTCTGGTAGACTAGTGTGGATAATGGCTTGGAAGTGAGAGTAGGTGAGAGTGAATGTGAGCCGTCTCACCTTCAGGGTCTCCTGGAGCTGTTGAGCCACGGCACGCGCCTGTGGCGACTCCCCATCGCCCCTGGCGGCCAGGTCGGCTAGCTGGGCCATCAGCTGTTCTACCTGCTCACACTTCCCCACCAGCCCCTGTCTGTAGGGACCTGGCAGGGCGTTAGCCAGACGACGGCCCTCTGCCACCAGGCCCCGGATAGCTGCCTGGCCTGGGGTGAGACATAGACACTGTCAAACACTCGCAAGTACACACACAGACACAGATATACACAGCAAACAAAGCTTTGGATCATAGGTGGGTTTCTACCGATTTGGCCCAGAGGGTTAAGTGTAGAAGGACCACCCACACTTCCTTTATTCTATATAGTTGTATGTTATTCTATATAGTTGTATGTTATTCTATATAGTTGTATGTTATTCTATATAGTTGCATGTTATTCTATATTAGTTGTATGTTATTCTATATTAGTTGTATGTTATTCTATATTAGTTGTATGTTATTCTATATAGTTGCATGTTATTCTATATTAGTTGTATGTTATTCTATATTAGTTGTATGTTATTCTATATTAGTTGTATGTTATTCTATATTAGTTGTATGTTATTCTATATTAGTTGTATGTTATTCTATATTAGTTGTATGTTATTCTATATAGTTGTATGTTATTCTATATTAGTTGTATGTTATTCTATATTAGTTGTATGTTATTCTATATAGTTGTATGTTATTCTATATTAGTTGTATGTTATTCTATATAGTTGTATGTTATTCTATATAGTTGTATGTTATTCTATATTAGTTGTATGTTATTCTATATAGTTGTATGTTATTCTATATTAGTTGTATGTTATTCTATATTAGTTGTATGTTATTCTATATTAGTTGTATGTTATTCTATATAGTTGTATGTTATTCTATATTAGTTGTATGTTATTCTATATTAGTTGTATGTTATTCTATATTAGTTGTATGTTATTCTATATTAGTTGTATGTTATTCTATATTAGTTGTATGTTATTCTATATAGTTGTATGTTATTCTATATTAGTTGTATGTTATTCTATATAGTTGTATGTTATTCTATATAGTTGTATGTTATTCTATATTAGTTGTATGTTATTCTATATAGTTGTATGTTATTCTATATTAGTTGTATGTTATTCTATATTAGTTGTATGTTATTCTATATTAGTTGTATGTTATTCTATATAGTTGTATGTTATTCTATATTAGTTGTATGTTATTCTATATTAGTTGTATGTTATTCTATATTAGTTGTATGTTATTCTATATTAGTTGTATGTTATTCTATATTAGTTGTATGTTATTCTATATTGGTTGTATGTTATTCTATATTAGTTGTATGTTATTCTATATTAGTTGTATGTTATTCTATATTAGTTGTATGTTATTCTATATTAGTTGTATGTTATTCTATATAGTTCTGATTATGCTTACTCTGAACATTCTCCAGTAGGCCATGTAATACAGCCCAGAGTCTAAGTGTTAACAACAGATGACATGTGAGAAAATATCCAGGCTTCTGAGCCGACAAGCCAAGCCAAAGATATAATGATGAGGTTGGGAGAGAGCAGCGGAATGTATTGCACAGAGAAAAACAACACAGCAGACATGTACATAGAGTCTGGACTGATGTTCACTGTAGATGGAGAGAGAGGGGGATGAAGGGAGAGAGGAAGGAAGGAGGGCTAAGAGAGAGATGGAGGGGAAGAAAGAGAGAAGAAAGCAAGAGGGAGGGAGGGAGATAGAGATAAAGGGAGGGAAGGAAGGAGAGAGAGACAGAGAGAGAGAGAGAGACAGAGAGAGAGACAGAGAGACAGAGAGAGCGAGAGACAGAGAGAGCGAGAGACAGAGAGAGCGAGAGAGCGAGAGACAGAGAGAGCGAGAGAGCGAGAGAGCAGGCCATTCAGACTCACCCACTCCCCCGTCATCGATGGTGGGGTTCTCCATCCAGCTCTGGGCCTGTTCTATCTTCCCCTCCAGGTGGACTGCAGCCTTGGCAGGCCTGCTGTTGGCTACAGCCTTGCTGGTCTTAGACTGCAGGTTCTGTAGGGATGTGGCTATCTGCTTGGCCAATGCCCTGGCCTCTGGAGTATCACCTTTACCCCTGTGAATGGGAGAGAATAATGTACTGGAAATGAAATGTCCATAGTCTCTAAAGCATGATAGGTAGTTATTCTAATTAAATAGAATGCTGCATGTAGATGTTGATTAAGATTTATGGACTACTGGCCAGCAAGAAAACAATGTTATAACATTCACTTAACCTCTAAAGGCAGTGGCATTCAAAATCGGGGTCGCGACTCCACTAGGTGGAACTGCAGTGGGGCCACCGAAATTAATAAAAATAATAATAATAATTGGAACAAAAAATTTAGAGAAATTATTGTATGGGACAATATACAAACGTTTTTGAGAAAGGTCATTTGAAAAAAATAATTGTATTGAGTAAATGTATTTATTTGTTTCTTTTTTTTTAAAATCTATGAATTGAAGGTTATTTGCTTATGTAAAATGTACTGATTTTAAGGTTGTGTCATTAGATTTGGGGTCCCCGCTGAAAAAGTTTGAACGCCACTGCTCTTAGGAATTACTTGGCCGAGGGATAGCAAGGACCCAACCCTGCGGAACTCAATATTTTACCTTGGAGTGTTTTGAACATTCTTCATTAAGCATTAAGATATTGACTCAGAGACAGACCAAGCCCCGCTCAGGTAATACCTCCCATCCTTTTTAAGCGTTATCGTTGTACAGTTGTCTATACTGCCAGGGGTGTTGTACGTTGTACGTTGTAATCTTGTACCCATTAGTTTGAACTCCACTCTTAGATCTGCTATTGTTAGCTCAAAAGAGAAGCCCACTGTGGTCTGCTCACCCAGTGCTTTTAGTTCAAATGTGAATTCCATAAACTTGAATACCCCTCGGTTTTCAAATCACAAAGAGGGCTTGGGCTGTTGCACCATGGCAACCAAAGCCCATTTAAGTCAGTTCATAACATTCCATCATTGGTTACTCTGAGAGTCACTCATATTGACATTGGCTGCCGCCTCAGCGGTGCTAACCTTGGAAAAGGAATTCCAATTTCTACTCCTTCCTCTATTACTAATAGGGATAGACCAAATGGTGCAGTTCTATGCAATCTTATGCCATACCAACTAAATAAATATCTACAAACTATTGAACATAGTTTGTTTGAGTTGGAGTTTCTATGTGACTTTAAAAATCATAAAGGACTTGGGTTGATGCATCTGAATATTAGGAACTTACTTCCTAAACTGGATTACATCAAGATCTGGGCTATTCAGACGAATCCGGACATTCTGGTATTGACTGAAACTTGGATCTCTGGGGACATTCTGGACTCTGATATTAATATTGAGGGTTATAATGTGTTCAGCGCTGATAGACAGGGTAGAGGTGGTGGAGTGGCCATTTTTATTAAAAATAATTTCTCTGTCTCTTTACTGAAATCCATTTTCCTTGGCAACTTTTTTTAGCTACTATCTTTAAGCCTTTGTCTGGGGGAAAATGTATTCATAACTGTTAAAAGGTTCTACCATCCTCCCTCAGCTAACCTTTGTGCATCGATGAGTTAACTAGTTTGTTGTCTTCTTTTACTAAATCAGAAGTTATTATCCTGGGTGACCTCAATCATGATTGGGAAATGCAGGCTTCAGACAATCTAAAAGACATGTGTAATGATCTAAACCTAACCCAGCTGGTGACTAAAGCCTACAGGGCCCAACCCTAAAGATCCTTCAGTCAACTCTGATTGATCTTATTTTAACAAATACAACAGAGAAATGTTTCTACTGGTGTCTTCGCCCAAGACATTAGTGACCGTTGTCCAGTTGTTTGTGGTAGAGATATGAGAATACAAACATCTAAGCCTCGTGTCGTCACAAAGAGGAACTTTAAAAACTTCAGTGAACAGGCTTTTTTTTTTTACATTATCTTTATTTTAGTGACCTTGATTGTATTTCAACTATCCCTGAACCTGATTTAGCTTTTAGACTTTTTGCAGATGTCTTCAATACCATTGTGGATAATAATGCTCCCTTCAAAATATTAAGGGTTAAAGGTAGATCGAATGCCTGGTACACTCCGTAATTATCAGAAGTCATTCATAAAAGAGATAATGCTTGGGTCAAGGCCAGGAACACAGGCTTAGGGCACTGACTGGCAAGCTTTTAAGTGACAGAGGAATCATCGCGCAAGACAAATCAGAAAGTCTGATAATGATGTAAATCGCTCTTTGGGATTGTAAAGGGAACCCGGCTAAATTCTGGAAAACTGTCAAATCCATTAAGGGTTCTACTTCCTCCTCTGTACAACAACGAATTAATTCAGACACTGGCCTCATTACAGAAAGAAAAGTCATAATCTATGCATTTAATCACCATTTTATATCAGTGGGCTATCAATTTGAAAGAACTTCTAAGGCTATTCACAATGATATTGGGCTGGATGCTGATAGGGCAAACTTGCTGAATGATCAGAGAATTGATAGTCAAAGCTATTCTTTTAAGCTATTTACAGAAAAAGAAGTCCTGGATTCTTTGCTAGCAATAGACAACAAGAAATCCACAGGGACTGACCAATTGGATCCTGGTCTGTTTAAGTGTGCAGCGCCCACATTTTTTATTTAACATTGTTATCAGGAAATATTCAAAAGTATGGAAATCAGCTCGTGAAGCAACTCTATAAGGGCCGGGATAGTAGTGATCTTAATAATTATTGCCCCATTTCAAGGCTTTCTTGTCTAGCTAAGATTCTTGAATCCTTGGTAAATGTACAGCTTTGCTCTTTTTTTTATCTGAGAGATGTATTTTGAATGTAAACCAATCAGGGTTTAGGCCTGGGCATAGCACTATTACAGCAACCACTTTAGTTGTTAATGATCTTGTCAATGCTTTAGACACTAAAATTAAATGTACTGTTTTGTTTGTGGACCTGTCAAAAGCTTTTGATAATGTTGATCATGCTATTTTGTATTGAATAAGTTGTCCTCGATACGCCTGAGAACTGACGTCTGCTCATGGTTTCATGATTACCTTAGTGACAGAACTCAGGCCATCGTGATTGATGGGGTTAAGTCTGAATTTCTTGAAGTACATAAAGGTGTACCACAGGGGTCGATTTTGGGACCTGTTCACCTTTGGGATGAATTGGAAAGCCGACTGCAAGCCAGGCCTAATCGCCCAACATCAGTGCCCGACGTCACTAATGCTCTTGTGGCTGAATGGAAGCAAGTCCCCGCAGCAATGTTCCAACATCTAGTGGAAAGCCTTCCCAGAAGAGTGGAGGCTGTTTATAGCAGCAAAGGGGGGACCAACTCCATACTAATGCCCATGACTTTGGAATGAGATGTTTGACGAGCAGGTGTCCACATACTTTTGGTCATGTAGTGTAGCTCCCTCAATTATCTTGTACCCCTGCACATCGACTCGGTACTGTATATAGCCATTTTACTTTCTACTTCCTGTATATAGCCATGTTATTTTTTACTTGTTATTGTTATTCAGTGTATTTATTCCTTGTCACTTTTTCTAATTTTATTGTATTTTTTATCTTTAACTCTGCATTGTTGGAAAAGGACCCGTAAGTAAGAATTTCACTGTTAATATACACCTGTTGTTTACGAAGCATGTGACAAATACAATTTTATTTTCTAGGGTATATAAAATGGATGACTTACTGTCTCCGGAGCTCAGAAAGCTTGGCGGTGAGAGCAGCCATCTCTCCGATGGACCTCAGGATGTCATCTCTCTCCTTGGGATCTTCACACATGTCAGCGATCTTCTTGGCCTCAGACAGGAGGGCTCTAATGTTTTCTTCTCCCTCAGGACCACCGTTGGGATCTGCCAGCCAGTTCTGCATGGGCACAGGGTTAGGGGTCAACATAACACAACAGGCTTAAGACCATGGAACATAAATGCCTGTTGTTTAATGCTTTTGTGTTCTATCCTCTGGGATTTGTACTTTTTCAATTGTGCAACTATTACCCCCCAAAAAACTAATCAATCAATCAATCAGAGAGTCTACCTGAGCAGCGTCAATCCTCTTGGCGATGACCTGTTTGGAGTTGGTCATGGCCTCCAGTTTCCGGGCTGCATTCTCCACCTTCCCTGTGAGAACATCCAGGCCCTGGGAGACCTGCTGGGCCCTCTGCTTGGCTGCAGGAGATGCCCCCTGACCCCTGGAGATAGACGGAGAGAAAGACAACACAGAACATAAGATGGTTGTAAAATACCAGAAACTTTCCCGAAGTTCAACGGTTTTTCAGGAATCACAGCATGGTTGGAATCCCTGCTTTTTCTCTACAGAATCCCTGCTTATTCCCTACTGAATGAATCCCTGCTTATTCCCTACTGAATGAATCCCTGCTTATTCCCTACTGAATGAATCCCTGCTTATTCCCTACTGAATGAATCCCTGTTTATTCCCTACTGAATGAATCCCTGCTTATTCCCTACTGAATGAATCCCTGCTTATTCCCTACTGAATGAATCCCTGCTTATTCCCTACTGAATGAATCCCTGCTTATTCCCTACTGAATGAATCCCCTGCTTATTCCCTACTGAATGAATCCCTGCTTATTCCCTACTGAATGAATCCCTGCTTATTCCCTACTGAATGAATCCCTGCTTATTCCCTACTAAATGAATCCCTGCTTATTCCCTACTGAATGAATCCCTGCTTATTCCCTACTGAATGAATCCCTGCTTATTCCCTACTGAATGAATCCCTGCTTATTCGCTACTGAATAAATCCCTGCTTATTCCCTACTGAATGAATCCCTGCTTATTCGCTACTGAATGAATCCCTGCTTATTCCCTACTAAATGAATCCCTGCTTATTCCCTACTAAATGAATCCCTGCTTATTCCCTACTGAATGAATCCCTGCTTATTCCCTACTGAATGAATCCCTGCTTATTCCCTACTGAATGAATCCCTGCTTATTCCCTACTGAATGAATCCCTGCTTATTCCCTACTGAATGAATCCCTGCTTATTCCCTACTGAATGAATCCCTGCTTATTCCCTACTAAATGAATCCCTGCTTATTCCCTACTGAATGAATCCCTGCTTATTCCCTACTGAATGAATCCCTGCTTATTCGCTACTGAATAAATCCCTGCTTATTCCCTACTGAATGAATCCCTGCTTATTCGCTACTGAATGAATCCCTGCTTATTCGCTACTGAATAAATCCCTGCTTATTCCCTACTGAATGAATCCCTGCTTATTCCCTACTGAATGAATCCCTGCTTATTCCCTACTGAATGAATCCCTGCTTATTCGCTACTGAATGAATCCCTGCTTATTCGCTACTGAATAAATCCCTGCTTATTCCCTACTGAATGAATCCCTGCTTATTCGCTACTGAATGAATCCCTGCTTATTCGCTACTGAATAAATCCCTGCTTATTCCCTACTGAATGAATCCCTGCTTATTCCCTACTGAATGAATCCCTGCTTATTCCCTACTGAATGCCTTCATATTCCCTTCTGAATCCCTGTTTATTCCCTACTGAATGAATCCCTGCTTATTCCCTACTGAATGAATCCCTGCTTATTCCCTACTGAATGAATCCCTGCTTATTCCCTACTGAATGAATCCCTGTGTTACGGATACAGGTATCCTGTGTTTTTGTGTGTTTCTCTCCTTCTGCCCTAATCACAGGTGTCCTGTATGTTCCTGATTGGTGGTCGTTGAGGTGTCTGCTGATTGGACCAATCAGTGAACATTCCTGTGAATTGCACCACCTGTTACTCGTTTGTTCAATCACACATCCCATTTTATAAAAACCAGACTTGTGTTTGTTGCAAGAGAGAGAGACTTTTTGCCATATGTGAGTATGGACACGGTGGTGTCCTGTGTGTTGTGTACGCACTAAGTTGTTGGTTACCCTATTGGTAACATTATTAGAATATATTTCTTTACCTGAGTGTGGATACTGTTGTATCCTGTGTACTTATTTAATTGCTGAGTACCCTGTTTAGTAGTTTTGTGTGTTTTTTGGGAAAAGGGGGGTTTAAGCTAGTTGCCCTTGGGCGTACATTACCCGTGAGGAAGAAATCTGTCTATAAACACCAGTTAGACCTGAGCGGACCACCCACTGTATTTTTGTATGGTAGCAGTAGCCTAGCGGTTCTTCAGGCAGGCTAGATCAGTTTAGGGGGTTTTACACTATTGTTTCATTTCTTGGGTCCTGCTCAGCCCTTTTTCCCAAACCCTTACCGTGTGTTCATAAATAAACACTTTGTGTTTGACGGTAGTTCATGGTAGTTGTGTCTTATTTGTTCTCACTATTCCATGCCACACTTATAATTTACATGAATTTATGTTACGGGTCTCATGTCCATCCACCCTAGATGTTTAGAGCCACGGGGTTCGTAACATAAAGTGGGGGCTCGTCCGGGATACTATCTATCCCATGCTACTCATGTAAATTAGTTAGTGTCTGGTTCAGTGTTGAGCTTAGCAGCTGTAACTACCTGTTTTTTTTGTGTGTTCAGTAGTCGACGGCTCGTGTTGCTAGTAGGATGGCTACTTTTGAGTTGGAGGCATTTTTGGAAAACCCTACGTGGGAGGTTTTTGATAATTGCCGTAGAGTGGATCTACAGGCTTTGGCTGACCACTTTTCTGTACCCATACCGAGGGGTTTAGTGAAAGCAGAAGTTAGGGAAGTAGTGTTAGCGATATTGTTAAACGAGCGAGTGCTTGAGTTACCGCCGCCTGAGTCTGCTGCTCCTGTAGGGGATGTGGTTGCTGTTCCTGTAAGCCCATCAGTGTCTGAGGACGAGGCTAAGGCTCCAGCCACATTGCCCCGTTATGACCCACTCTCCCCACTGACTGACAGTGATGCCAGGATGGATGTCCGCTCGACACGGCTCCAAATAGAGGCGGAAGAGCGGGCACAAATCAGGCAAGACAAGCTGGAGATGCGTAAGATGGAACTGGAGACGCGTAGGCTTGATCAAGAACTGGAGACGCGTAAGATGGAACTGGAGATGCGTAAAATGGAACTAGAGGCAGAAACAGCGAGGTTAGTCTCTGCTCATACTATGCCTGCTAGTGAGCCATCCTCACCAGCTGTGTCATCTGCTACGTTTGATATTAGTAGGCAGATCACCTTGGTACCTGTGTTTAGGGAGTCAGAGGTTGATTCCTATTTCAGTGTGTTTGAGCGTATAGCGGTAGCATTGAAATGGCCCGACGAGGTATGGTGCCTATTACTTCAGTGTAAGCTAACAGGTAAAGCCCAAGAGGTTCTGGCAGCGCTACCTCTTGAAGACAGTTTGAATTAAGAGGTGGTCAAAGCTACTGTTCTTCGTGCCTATGAGCTTGTTCCTGAGGCATATCGACAGAGATTTAGGGTCTCATAAAAAGTCTCCTACTCAGACTTATGTGGAGTTTGCTAGAGACAAAGGAAATCTGTTTGACAAATGGCACAGTGCTAGTAAGGTAACTGATTTTAACTCTCTACGGGAGTTAATCTTGTTAGAAGAGTTTAAAAATTGCTTACCCGAACGCATTGTAGTGTATCTGAACAAACAGAAAGTATCCTCACTGTCGGAAGCGTCTGTATTGGCAGACGAGTTTGTGTTGACGCATAAGAGCGTGTTTTCGGCTCGTACGGAGAGCCGGGCTGCGGAGTTGCTAACTTTTAATCCTAGTCGACCAGCAGTACATCCAGCACGCCCAAAAGATGTGCGTCACTGTTTCTATTGTCATAAGGTGGGACATTTGGTTAGTGATTGCTTTTTGCTTAAACGCAAGCCGGGGATGACTCAGCACGCCAGGCCGCCAACGGGTGTTGGGCTGATTCGTACGGTTGTAGGGCCGGAATCAAGACAGAAGCCTCATAGTGAATGTGGTTTGAAAGTCCCTGTCCCAGATCACAGTTATGAACCGTTCATTTTTGAGGGGTTTGTTTCTATATCAGATGATGAAGCGTCTCAGCGTCCAGTTAGAATCCTCAGAGATACTGGTGCGGCGCAGTCGTTCATACTAGCTGATGTGTTGCCCTTGTCCAGTAATACATATTGTGGTTCCAGTGTGTTAGTACAAGGAATTGAAATGGGTTTCGTCCCAGTGCCATTGCACTTTGTGAACGTACACTCTGAGTTAGTCAGTGGATTGTTCAGAGTGGGCGATCGTCCTATGTTGCCAGTAAAAGGTGTGACATTTATAATGGGCAACGATATTGCCGGAGGAAAGGTAATACCCATATTGGAGGTATTGGATAAAAGTGACCAGTCTCTCTCCGAGGAGCTGGCACAGGGTTATCCAGATGTGTTCCCCGCTTGTGCTGTCACACGTGCTCAAGCACGACAAGTGGGTGAAGTGGTAGATTTGTCAGACACGATTCTATTCAGAGAGTGTGACCCAGAGGATAGTTCGGGTGCTACCTCTGGTAAGCTGGTGCAGTCTGACCAACAGCCCAGAGAAAGGAAGAAGGATGTGGAACTTGTTGCTGAAGCAATACAGTTACCAGTTACTCGTGAGCAGCTGATCGCTAACCAACAGGTTGACATTAGCCTGGCTAAATGTTTTTCTAGTGTTGTCTCAAAAGACGAGCTAAAGAAGAAAAACATGGCATACTTCATTGATGGTAATCTCCTCATGCGTAAATGGACATCCCATGTTGACGCTGGCGGAGATTGGAATGCTGTTTACCAAATAGTGATTCCTACAGCCTTTCGACAAAATGTTTTATCCTCGCTCATGATCACCAGTGGTCCGGACATCTGGGAGTCACCAAGACTTATGATCGTGTTTTGCGACATTTCTTTTGGCCTGGTTTAAAACAAGATGTGGCTCAGTTCTGTCGGACTTGCCACACCTGTCAAGTAGTTGGGAAACCGAACCAGGTTATTTCCCCCGCGCCTCTTTGTCCCATACCGGCCATAGGTGAACCATTCGAACATGTGATGGTTGATTGTGTTGGACCATTACCAAAAACAAAATCTGGTAGCCAGTTTATGTTGACAATTATGTGTGTGGCCGCCAGGTACCCAGAGGCCATTCCTCTGCGAAGAGGGGTTAGATAATGTGTTGGCAGATGCTTTGTCTCGTGTGTTTGATGATCTAGGTTTTTTTTTGTTATCCCGATAGAATGATTTGTGAATTTGGGTGTTGTGATGGTACGTGTAGCAAACCATTGTGGTTTGCTCTTTTAAGGGTGGGAGTGTTACGGATACAGGTATCCTGTGTTTTTGTGTGTTTCTCTCCTTCTGCCCTAATCACAGGTGTCCTGTATGTTCCTGATTGGTGGTCGTTGAGGTGTCTGCTGATTGGACCAATCAGTGAACATTCCTGTGAATTGCACCACCTGTTACTCGTTTGTTCAATCACACATCCCATTTTATAAAAACCAGACTTGTGGTTGTTGCAAGAGAGAGACTTTTTGCCATATGTGAGTATGGACACGGTGGTGTCCTGTGTGTTGTGTACGCACTAAGTTGTTGGTTACCCTGTTGGTAACATTATTAGAATATATTTCTTTACCTGAGTGTGGATACTGTTGTATCCTGTGTACTTATTTAATTGCTGAGTACCCTGTTTAGTAGTTTTGTGTGTTTTTTGGGAAAAGGGGGGGTTTAAGCTAGTTGCCCTTGGGCGTACATTACCCGTAGGGAAGAAATCTGTCTATAAACACCAGTTAGACCTGGAGCGGACCACCCACTGTATTTTTGTATGGTAGCAGTAGCCTAGCGGTTCTTCAGGCAGGCTAGATCAGTTTAGGGGGGTTTTACACTATTGTTTCATTTCTTGGGTCCTGCTCAGCCCTTTTTCCCAAACCCTTACCGTGTGTTCATAAATAAACACTTTGTGTTTGACGGTAGTTCATGGTAGTTGTGTCTTATTTGTTCTCACTATTCCATGCCACACTTATAATTTACATGAATTTATGTTACGGGTCTCATGTCCATCCACCCTAGATGTTTAGAGCCACGGGGTTCGTAACACCCTGCTTATTCCCTACTGAATGAATCCCTGCTTATTCCCTACTGAATGAATCCCTGCTTATTCCCTACTGAATGAATCCCTGCTTATTCCCTAATGAATGAATATCTGCTTATTCCCTACTGAATGAATCCCTGTTTATTCCCTACTGAATGAATCCCTGCTTATTCCCTACTGAATGCCTGCATATTCCCTTCTGAATCCCTGTTTATTCCCTACTGAATGAATCCCTGCTTATTCCCTACTGAATGAATCCCTGTTTATTCCCTACTGAATGAATCCCTGCTTATTCCCTACTGAATGCCTGCATATTCCCTTCTGAATCCCTGTTTATTCCCTACTGAATGAATCCCTGCTTATTCCCTCCTGAATCCCTTTTTGTTCCCTAGTGAATCCCTGCGTATTCCCTACTGAATCCCCATTTATTCCCTACGGAATCCCTGTTTATTCCCTACTGAATCCCTGTTTATTCCCTATTGAATCCCTGTTTATTCCCTACTGAATGAATCCCTGCTTATTCCCTACCGAATCCCTGCTTGTTCCCTACTGATTCCCTGCTTATTCCCTACTGATTCCCTGCTTATTCCCCACTGAATCCCTGCTTATTCCCCACTGAATCCCTGCCATTGTCAGAACGTTGACTTGAATGGGGATGTCCATTCTATAGATTATATTTCTATGGTCATTCAGTCATACTGTACCCAATGTTCTTAACACATACAGGTAACTGCCAAAACAAAGGAAACACCTAAATAAAGTGTCTTAAAAATGCGACACCATTCTTCCACGAGAGATTCCATAATTTGGTGTTTTGTTGATGGTGGTGGAAAACACTGTCTCAGGCACCGCTCCAGAGTCTCCCATAAGTGTTCAATTGGTTTGAGGTCTGGTGACTGAGACGGCCATGGTATATGATTTACATAATTGTCATGCTTATCAAACCATTCAGTGACCACTCATGCCCTGTGGATGGGGGCATTGTTATCCTATGGGGGCATAGCCATGGTAGCCAAAATAATGGCCTGCCCAGCATTTCTATACATGACCCTAACCACGATGGGATGTTAATTGCTTAATTAACTCAGGAACCACACCTGTGTGGAAGCACCTGCTTTCAATATACTTTGTATCCCTCCTTTACTCAAGTGTTTTCATTATTTTGGCAGTTACCTGTATATATATACATATACATGGTTAGTTGGTTGAGCATGACGCTTGCAATGCCAGGACTGTGGGTTCGAATCCCGGCTCCACCCATACAAAACATGTATGCACGCATGACTGTAAGCCACTTTGTATAAAAGTGTCTGCTAAATGTCATATATTATTATTTTCTATGTACTGTACCTGGCCCTCATCTCAGAAACCTGGTCAGTGATTTGCCCCAGGGTTTTGGCTGTGCCCAGGATATCCCTCCTCTCCTTCCCAGCACACAGCTCTCCCACCTTCCCAGCCTCATCCAGGATCTGACGGATGGCCTGTTCTCCTGCATCCCCTGATCACCAGGACACAGAGAGCACAGCAAGACAAATGTTACAAACACCTAGAGAGAAAAAGAGGACAACTGGGTCGTGTTCAATTGGCACCAAACAGAAGACAATGGACTGAAACAGGGAGAGACTACTTTGACTCCAATAAAAACAATAGCAGAGGTGTATAAAGATGGCGGCCCTCATGCAGTTACCATAAATTCCTAATTTAGCTAAATTCGCCCTATTACATTGCTCTCCGTTTCTATATATTTTTGTATGGTCATTACCACAGTATACATGATCCCAATTTTAGCTTCAAAAAGTAGATTGTGCCGATTTATTGGCGCATTGAACCGTATCGCGCGCCGTAGTTTAAAAATTCAGTGGATAGTGCTAAAACAATGACGTCATATCTTTATGCATGCCATTTAAAAAACGTTTTTTTTTTATAGATTTTCTTTTTCTATAGTGTCCCCAAATTCAGGGGTTTTCTAACCTCTCCTCGGGGACCCCAGCTGTTTCATGCATTCAAACTATTCCAGAGCACACCTGATTCAGCTTGTCAACGAATCATCAAGCCCTTGATTACGTGAATCGGGTGAGCTAGTTCAGGGCTACACAAAAACAATGAAATGTCTGGGGGTCCCCGAGGAGAGGTTTGAAAACCACGGCCCTAATGAACACGACCCTGGTATATATTGAGGCATTGGGAGGACATGTTACCTGGTTGGGCGTTGGGGTCCCTCAGCCAGCTCTTGGCCTGGGTCATCTTAGAGTCGATAAGTGCCAGAGCTCTCTTCATGGCCTCTGTATCCTTTAGGGTCAACAACAGGGTCAGAGGAGACAACATGGATGAATAACTTATAACTTCCAGTCTAGTACCTCCCCCAAAAAACATATTTGAAAAAGACTGAATGACTGAAATTAGGCAAATTCGGACTTTGTATAACAGCATATACAGGGATTTGTTCAAATAATTGTGTGCACGTGTCTAAAAATGAGGCAATAATGTCCCTAATGATCATTCCCTTTTAGGGTAACCATTCTGTAGTTTAATATACAGTGGGGAAAAAAAGTATTTAGTCAGCCGCCAATTGTGCAAGTTCTCCCACTTAAAAAGATGAGAGAGGCCTGTAATTTTCATCATAGGTACGCGTCAACTATGATAGACAAAATGAGGGGAAAAAATCCAGAAAATCACATTGTAGGATTTTTAATGAATTTATTTGCAAATTATGGTGGAAAATAAGTATTTGGTCAATAACAAAAGTTTCTCAATACTTTGTTATATACCCTTTGTTGGCAATGACACAGGTCAAACGTTTTCTGTAAGTCTTTACAAGGTTTTCACACACTGTTGCTGGTATTTTGTCCCATTCCTCCATGCAGATCTCCTCTAGAGCAGTGATGTTTTGGGGCTGTCGCTGGGCAACACAGACTTTCAACTCCCTCCAAATATTTTCTATGGGGTTGAGATCTGGAGACTGGCTAGGCCACTCCAGGACCTTGAAATGCTTCTTACGAAGCCACTCCTTCGTTGCACGGGCGATGTGTTTGGGATCATTGTCATGCTGAAAGACCCAGCCACGTTTCATCTTCAATGCCCTTGCTGATGGAAGGAGGTTTTCACTCAAAATCTCACGATACATGGCCCCATTCATTCTTTCCTTTACACGGATCAGTCGTCCTGGTCCCTTTGCAGAAAAACAGCCCCAAAGCATGATGTTTCCACCCCCATGCTTCACAGTAGGTATGGTGTTCTTTGGATGCAACTCAGCATTCTTTGTCCTCCTTTGTCCTCCAAACACTGACCATATGACATTCTCCCAATCCTCTTCTGGATCATCCAAATGCACTCTAGCAAACTTCAGACGGGCCTGGACATGTACTGGCTTTAGCAGGGGGACACGTCTGGCACTGCAGGATTTGAGTCCCTGGCGGCGTAGTGCGTTACTGATGGTAGGCTTTGTTACTTTGGTCCCAGCTCTCTGCAGGTCATTCACTAGGTCCCCCTGTGTGGTTCTGGGATTTTTGCTCACCGTTCTTGTGATCATTTTGACCCCACGGGGTGAGATCTTGCGTGGAGCCCCAGATCGAGGGAGATTATCAGTGGTCTTGTATGTCTTCCATTTCCTAATAATTGCTCCCACAGTTGATTTCTTCAAACCAAGCTGCTTACCTATTGCAGATTCAGTCTTCCCAGCCTGGTGCAGGTCTACAATTTTGTTTCTGGTGTCCTTTGACAGCTCTTTGGTCTTGGCCATAGTGGAGTTTGGAGTGTGACTGTTTGAGGTTGTGGACAGGTGTCTTTTATACTGATAACAAGTTCAAACAGGTGCCATTAATACAGGTAACAGGGAGGACAGAGGAGCCTCTTAAAGAAGAAGTTACAGGTCTGTGAGAGACAGAAATCTTGCTTGTTTGTAGGTGACCAAATACTTATTTTCCACCATAATTTGCAAATAAATTCATAAAAATCCTACAATGTGATTTTCTGGAAAAAGAATTCTCAATTTGTCTGTCATAGTTGACGTGTACCTATGATGAAAATTACAGGCCTCTCTCATATTTTTAAGTGGGAGAACTTGCACAATTGGTGGCTGACTAAATACTTTTTTTCCCCCACTGTATGTCTTTGGAGTAAGGTAATGATCTGTCTGTCAATGAGCCAGATATTCCAGCATGTGTTTTGACTTTGAGCGAGGTTGTAATGTTGTCAATGAGCCAGATATTCCAGGATGTGTTTTGACTTTGAGCAAGGTTGTAATGTTGTCAATGAGCCAGATATTCCAGCATGTGTTTTGACTTTGAGCGAGGTTGTAATGTTGTCAATGAGCCAGATATTCCAGCATGTGTTTTGACTTTGAGCGAGGTTGTAATGTTGTCAATGAGCCAGATATTCCAGCATGTGTTTTGACTTTGAGCGAGGTTGGAATGTTGTCAATGAGCCAGATATTCCAGCATGTGTTTAGACTTTGAGCGAGGTTGGAATGTTGTCAATGAGCCAGATATTCCAGCATGTGTTTTGACTTTGAGCGAGGTTGTAATGTTGTCAATGAGACAGATATTCCAGCATGTGTTTAGACTTTGAGCGAGGTTGGAATGTTGTCAATGAGCCAGATATTCCAGCATGTGTTTTGACTTTGAGCGAGGTTGTAATGTTGTCAATGAGCCAGGTATTCCAGCATGTGTTTAGATTTTGAGCGAGGTTGATCTCATACTAGTATTTGCCTGCTTGGGGAATTCATGAAGGTGATGATGACTGATGAAAAATAGCTCAGCATTCACACAGATGAACACATGGATAATGACGTTACATACGGCAAAGACATGACATCCCCATGACCACCACCATTACAGCACCCACAACAAACCTGCAAAAAGCTGTCACACACACACACACACACATCAGATATTATCTGTACCTCAGATGTGCAGCATTGCTGTTATTCATTAACCACTGGCAGCAACACACAGCTGTAAAAGTGCACATGCTGTTTAAATCAAATCACTTTCCACAGTCTTTGGTTATGTTCCAAATGGCACCCTATTCCCTACATAGTTCACTACTTTTGAACAGAGCCCTATGGGTTCTTGTCAAAAGTAGTTCACTATATAGTGAATAGGGTGCCATTTGCGACTCAACCTGTCAATATGAGTGTGTTTTTTCACATCATAAAAAAGCCCATCTACTGTGACTGTCCATTGTATCTCAATCTGAGGGGATGTGAATACAACAATCTGTCCAAGTCGAGAGACGGCTTCACTCGACAATGAGTCTATTCATCAGCAAAGCGTTGGGACAGAGCTGCTATACAAAACATGTGGCAGAGTGAGAGACACAGGGAGATGGTTCAGGGTTGGGTGATAGGCTACAGTGTCCTTGTATGTCCTTTGAATGGCTTTACGCAGTCAATTACTTTTTTACTCCGTGAAGGACATCTATCCACATACACAAGTGACTGTTCTGCCTGATACAGCTCATGTTCAAAGCTTTAGCATTCGTCCTTCGGGGACAATAAAGATCTACTCCATTCTACATAATATTCTACATTCTACTGTCTGCATCACTGAACTAATCATTTAACTAAACAAAGGGAGGACACTGCAGCAGCAAACAACCCTAAAGACTCTTATCTTTGAATGAATTCTATGCAAATGTTGCAAAATGTTGAAAAATATCTGGTTTGTATGTTACGTAATAATGTTATGCCTTGAAGACAATTCCTTCTTTCTAAATTATTTTTTGGGGGTCAAAGAAAGGATGCAATGATGACCGGCATGTTTGTTTGAATAGGTTATCCATTGGTGGGATTTCCGAGAGTATTAAACGGAAGATTGAGCAAAGTCAAAGTTGAAATGAGGAAATAGCTGTCTGTTGGTGCTATCAGCCTGGAAGTGAACAGCAGTGTGAAGTGAAGTCCCAATGGAACCCTATTCCCTATATAGTGCACTACTTTTGTTCAGGGCCCATAGGGTTCTGGTCAAAAGTAGTGCACTATTTAGAGAATAGGGCACCATTTGGGAAGCATCCCAGGTTTACTTTACCAAGTGATGAAGCCAACCTGAGAAGTGGGCAGGTGGTTTGAGAGGTGGAGACAGAAAAGAGTGACCAATGGTTTTACAACACAAGCAGACAAACCCTCTGTAACAGTAAACTCCATCCATCCAGTGAAGGGCTCTTGTGTTGGGGATTATTAGTATTGGGGATCATGTAAGGTGAGACGACGTTAGAGTATACAGCGCATTCGGAAAGTATTCAGACCCCTTGACTTTTTCCACATTTTGTTACGTTACCCACTTTTTTCTAAAATGGACAAAAACATAACAAATCCTCATCAATCTACACATAATACCCCATAATGACAAAGCAAAAACAGGTTTTTAGAAATTGTTGGTAATTTATAAAATAAAAAAAACAGAAATATCACATTTACGTAAGTATTCAGACCCTTTACTCAGTACTTTGTTGAAGCACCTTTGGCAGAGATAACAGCCTCGAGTCTTCTTGGGTATGATGCTCCGAGCTTGGCATACCTGTATTTGGGGAGTTTCTCCCATTCTTCTCTATAAATCCTCTCAAGCTCTTTCAGGTTGGATGGGGAGCATCGCTGCACAGCTATTTTCAGGTTTCTCCAGAGATGTTTGATCGGGTTCAAGTCCGGACTCTGGCTGGGCCACTCAAGGACATTCAGACTTGTCCCGAAGCCACTCCTGCGTTGTCTTGGCTCTGTGCTTAGGGTCGTTGTCCTGTTGGAAGGTGAACCTTCGCCCCAGTCTGAGGTCCTGAATGCTCTGGAGCAGGTTTTCATCAAAAATCTCTCTGTACTTTGCTCCATTCATCTTTCCCTCAATCCTGACTAGTCTCCCAGTCCCTGCCGCTGAAAAACATCCCCACAGCATGATGCTGCCACCACCATGCTTCACAGTAGGGATGGTGCCAGGTTTCCTCCAGACGTGACACTTGACATTCAGGCCAAAGAGTTCAATCTTGGTTTCATCAGACCAGAGAATCTTGTTTCTCATGGTCCGAGAGTCTTTAGGTGTCTTTTGGCAAACTCCAAGCGGGCTGTCATGTGCCTTTTACTGAGGAGTGGCTTCCATCTGGCCACTCTACCATAAAGGCCTGATTGGTGGAGTGCTGCAGAGATGGTTGTCCTTCTGGAAGGTTCTCCCATCTCTACAGAGGAACTCTAGAGCTCTGTCAGAGTGACTATTGGGTTCTTGGTCACCACTCTGAGCAAGGCCCTTCTCCCCTGATTGCTCAGTTTGGCCGGCCGGCCAGCTCTAGGAAGAGTCTTGATGGTTCCAAACTTCTTGCTGTAACGTAACAAAATGTGGAAAAAGTCAAGGGGTCTGAATACTTTATGAATGCACTGTATATGGAACCTAGCTAGATCTGTGAGCAAACAACCACTGTTTTTACACACTGACAATATCTCAGTACTGGAATCACTCAATTATTTTGACCACTTCACGATTTGAGTGCCTTTCTGAAATGGGTAAAAATCTAAAATCGCAAAATATGTACACTACTACTGTAGAGATCATTATTAAAATTCCCACTGCCTCTGGGGCCAGTTTCCCAGACCCTGAATAAGCCCAGAATAAGCCTGGACTAAGAAGCATGCTCAATGGAGAATATCCTTTGAAAAGTACTTTTAAGTCCAGGAATAGGCTTAACCTGTATTCCGGAAACTGGCTCCTGATCTTACAGGAAAGCAATATGACTGAGAGAGGAGAGCTAAAATCAATAGCACATGACTCAGCAGTACTCTGGATCAATAGAACACCTAAAGGACAACCTATCACTGACATCTATAGTACAGGAGAAGAACATCCTATCACTGACATCTATAGTACAGGAGAACAACATCCTTTTACGGACATCTACAGTGAGGGAAAATAGTATTTGATCCCCTGCTGATTTTGTAAGTTTGCCCACTGACAAATACATGATCATTCTATAATTTTAATGGTAGGTGAGAGACAGAATAACAACAAAGGAAATTCAGTGTCCAATGTCAAAAATGTTATAAATTGATTTGCATTTTAATGAGGGAAATACGTATTTGACCCCTCTGCAAAAAAACATGACTTAGTACTTGGTGGCAAAACCCTTGTTGGCAATCACAGAGGTCAGACGTTTCTTGCAGTTGGCCACCAGGTTTGCACACATCTCAGGAGGGATTTTGTCCCACTCCTCTTTGCAGATCTTCTCCAAGTCATTAAGGTTTCGAGGCTGACGTTTGGCAACTCGAACATTCAGCTCCCTCCACAGATTTTCTATGGGATTAAGGTCTGGAGACTGGCTAGGCCACTCCAGGACCTTAATGTGCTTATTCTTGAGCCACTCCTTTGTTGCCTTGGCCGTGTGTTTTGGGTCATTGTCATGTTGGAATTCCAATCCACGACTCATTTTCAATGCCCTGGCTGAGGGAAGGAGGTTCTCACCCAAGATTTGACGGTACATGGCCATCGTCCCTTTGATGCAGTCAGGTTGTCCTGTCCCCTTAGCAGAAAAACACCCCCAAAGCATAATGTTTCCACCTCCATGTTTGACGGTGGGGATGGTGTTCTTGGGGTCATAGGCAGCATTCCTCCTCCTCCAAACACGGCGAGTTGAGTTGATGCCAAAGAGTTCGATTTTGGTCTCATCTGACCACAAGACATTCACCCAGTTCTCCTCTGAATCATTCAGATGTTCATTGGCAAACTTCAGACGGGCCTGTATATGTGCTTTCTTGAGCAGGGGGACCTTGCGGGCGCTGCAGGATTTCAGTCCTTCACGGCATTGTGTGTTACCAATTGTTTTCTTGGTGACTATGGTCCCTGCTGCCTTGAGATCATTGACAAGATCCTCCCGTGTAGTTCTGGGCTGATTCCTCACCGTTCTCATGATCATTGCAACTCCACGAGGTGAGATCTTGCATGGAGCCCCAGGCCGAGGGAGATTGACAGTTCTTTTGTGTTTCTTCCATTTGCGAATAATCGCACCAACTGTTGTCACAGGTGTATTTTATACAGGTAACAAACTGAGATTAGGAGCACTCCCTTTAAGAGTGTGCTCCTAATCTCAGCTCGTTACCTGTATAAAAGACACCTGGGAGCCAGAAATCTTTCTGATTGAGAGGGGTCAAATACTTATTTCCCTCATTAAAATGCAAATCAATTTATAACATTTTTGACATGCGTTTTTCTGGATTATTTTGTTGTTATTCTGTCTCTCACTGTTCAAATAAACCTACCATTACAATTATAGACTGATCATTTCTTTGTCGGTGGGCAAACGTACAAAATCAGCAGGGGATCAAATACTTTTTTCCCTCACTGTATAGTACAGGAGAAGAACATCATATTACTGGCATCTATAGTACAGGAGAAGAACATCATATTACTGGCATCTATAGTACAGGAGAAGAACATCATATTACTGGCATCTATAGTACAGGAGAAGAACATCATATTACTGACATCTATAGTACAGGAGAAGAACATCCTATTACTGACATCTATAGTACAGGAGAAGAACATCATATTACTGACATCTATAGTACAGGAGAAGAACATCATATTACTGGCATCTATAGTACAGGAGAAGAACATCATATTACTGGCATCTATAGTACAGGAGAAGAACATCATATTACTGACATCTATAGTACAGGAGAAGAACATCATATTACTGACATCTATAGTACAGGAGAAGAACATCATATTACTGGCATCTATAGTACAGGAGAAGAACACTCAGATCAAATATGTCATTCCATTCTGTTAACATCACTCACACTCACCTAGCGCATCTAATATAGTAGCACTCCTAGTTTACTGCAGCACTGATCTACTACACAAAAAGAAACATGGACAACTGCATGGCACAAGACTGTCATCATCATCATCATCATCATCATCATTGTCAACACACAGACAGAGAGCTACCAGACATGCTGCTGTTGAATGCACAACCACACAACAAGGTAGGTAGGGGGCGAAAGATGTAGGCTTACCTTCTACAGGGAGGAGGGGGGGGGGGGAGAATGGTAAAAAGAAAGGAAGAACAAAACATATACAAATGTTTAACCAGACATACCAACGGAAAGAAAGAGGCAACGGAAAAATAGTAAGAAGCCTAGTAAAGAAGATGTCCACTACCATTCAAAAGTTTGGGGTCACGTTTTTGAAAGAAAAGTATGTTTTTTGTCCATTAAAATAACATCAAATTGATCAGAAATACAGTGTAGACATTGTTAATGTTGTAAATGGCTATTGTAGCTGTAAACGGCTGATTGTTCATGGAATATCTACATAGGTGTACAGAGGCCCATTATCAGCAACCATCAGTCCTGTGTTCCAATGGCACGCTGTGTTTGCTAATCCAAGTTTATTATTTTAAAAGGCTAATTGATCATTAGAAAAACTTTTTGCAATTATGTTAGCACAGCTGAAAACTGTTGTGCTGATTAAAGAAGCAATAAAACTGGCCTTCTTGAGACTAGTTGAGTATCTGGAGCATCAGCAATTGTGGGTTCGATTACAGGCTCAAAATGGCCAGAAACAAATAACTTTCTTCTGAAACTCGTCAGTCTATTCTTGTTCTGAGAAATGAAGGCTATTCCATGCGAGAAATTGCCAAGAAACTGAAGATCTCGTACAACGCTGTGTACTACTCCCTTCACAGAACAGCACAAACTGTCTCTAACCAGAATAGAAAGAGGAGTGGGAGGCCCCGGTGCACAACAGAGCAAGAAGACAAATACATTAGAGTGTCTAGTTTGAGAAACGGACGCCTCACAGGTCCTCAACTGGAAGCTTCATTAAATAGTACCCGCAAAACACCAGTCTCAACATCAACAGTGAAGAGGCAACTCCGGGATGGTGACCTTTTAGGCAGAGTTGCAAAGAAAAAGCCATACCTCAGACTGGCCAATAAAAGGAAAGAGTTAAGATGGGCAGTCTGAGATGTGGCTTTTTCTTTGCAACTCTGCCTAGAAGGTCAGCATCCCGGAGTCGCCTCTTCACTATTGACGTTGAGACTGGTGTTTTGCGGGTACTATTTAATGAAGCTGCCAGTTGAGGACCTGTGAGGCGCCTGTTTTTCAAACTAGACACTCTAATGTATTTGTCCTCTTGCTCAGTTGTGCACTGGGGCCTCCCACTCCTCTTTCTATTCTGGTTAGAGCCAGTTTGCGCTGTTCTGTGAAGGGAGTAGTACACAGCGTTGTACGAAATCTTCAGTTTCTTTGCAATTTCTCGCATAGAATAGCCTTCATTTCTCAGAACAAGAATAGACTGACAAGTTTCAGAAGAAAGTTATTTGTTTCTGGCCATTTTGAGCCTGTAATCGAACCCACAATTGCTGATGCTCCAGATACTCAACTAGTCTCAAGAAGGCCAGTTTTATTGCTTCTTTAAATCAGCACAACAGTTTTCAGCTGTGCTAACATAATTTCTAATGATCAATTAGCCTTTTAAAATGATAAACTTGGATTAGCAAACACAACGTGCCATTGGAACACAGGACTGATGGTTGCTGATAATGGGCCTCTGTACGCCTATGTAGATATTCCATGAAAAATCAGCCGTTTCCAGCTACAATAGCCATTCACAACATTAACAATGTCTACACTGTATTTCTGATCAATTTTATGTTATTTTAATATACCAAAAAATTGCTTTTCTTTAAAAAACAAGGACATTTCTAAGTGACCCCAAACTTTTGAACGGTAGTGTACATCGGAGAGGAGAGTGGGGTGACAGGGGAAAGAGGAGAGTGGGGTGGCAGGGGAAAGAAATCCAGCAGTTTGAGACTGAGCATGCTAACCAGGAAGAGTTGAAGCAGTTTTCACTGAGCAGGTATCTAACTGAAAGAGAGACATGAGAGAGAGTGTCATGAGAGAGAGCGAGAGAGAGAGTCAGAGAGAGAGAGAGAGAGAGAGAGAGAGGAGAGAGAGAGAGAGAGAGAGAGAGAGAGAGAGAGAGAGAGAGAGAGAGAGAGAGAGAGAGAGAGAGAGAGAGAGAGAGAGAGAGAGAGAGAGAGAGAGAGAGAGAGAGAGAGAGAGCCTATGCATACCTGCTTAAATGGAAATTAGGACCCTGTGTCTGTGGTCATGTTAAATCTTCAAATAGCAATGTAACAGCCAGCCATTTTAGACAAATGAGCCACCTCAAAATGGGCTCATCCAAAAGAAACATAAAAACATGAGTCATTTTACTAACACTGAGAAGTAAAATTGGCATCACACGAAAACCTGTCCAGGCTGCGGAGAGCTCTTCTCCCACAGCATTCTGGGAGTGTTTATGTGTATGCGAGCGCACGGTGTACAGCGCATGTGAGCGCACGTGGGTGTTTAGCAGACCAAGCTTTGACAGTGACTGTTTTCAGCCTTCAATCCCAATACAGATCCAGATCCAAGCAAACTCACACTGGACACAAAAAAAACACATCGCTTTCTTTACTTTCTTTAGCTGTAGTAGTAATGTTCTAATGTTCAGCGAGTGACTGGCCAAAGCATTTACCCTCTTCCTTGCCTGAGACGAGCAGCTCTCGAGGGTTGACGTGTGTGTGCGTGGGAGAGAGAGTTCCAAAGGCGAGCTCTTGGGTGAAGTTTCCCCCGGGTACAGATCCAGCATCAGCATCTTTCCCCCAATCCTAACATTAACCGTTAATGCAAAACTGACCCAAGATCAGCGGCTAGGGGGAAACTTCACCCAACACCGGCCAAAGTCAACCCTGGGGGGTGTGGTTCTAGCTAAGCTCCGTACCTTGTTGGCCCAGGCGTCTTCGTCCCAGGAAGTGAGCTGCAGCACCCTGATGATCTCGTTGATCTCAGCGCTCATCTTCTCGAAGGTGAAGTTTCTGTTCTTCAGAGACTCCTCTACCCCCTGGCTGCCGGACGTCTTGGTCGTCACAAATATCTTGATACCTGTAGCAACACCACAACAACAGTGATCATCAGTTAGATGTATAGATAACTGTGAAGATCCAGTATTATTCGGTTAGAAAAACAGTCCTGTATTTGATCTAGTGGTAAAGCTGCTGACTCTGCATTCCCACTGGCAACAGGGGATCTAGCCCCATCTCAACCTTTCCTGTCTATGTCCATCTCCCTCTCTACATTCCCTCTGTACTCTCATAAATAATACTAATATGAATGATCTTTAGAGAGGAGAGAAGAGGTAGGAGGAGGAAGCAGTCACCTGAGATGAGGACAGGGAGCAACTCTTTGACCGTGTTCATGGAGTTGACCAGCATCACGCGGTGTTCCTGGTGGGTCAGCTCCTGCTGTCTCTCGTCAATCATCTTGGCCATCTTCGTCATCCCTGGACAGGAACAACCACACAAAGGACCAGTTATATAACACGCTTCTCTCAAGTCATTTCCACTTCTGGTCAACAGGCCACCCATGCAGAGACCATCAAGTAATTCATCAAATCATGACGTCAACACAGCATTCGCACTGGGGATACCAATATTAACATTTATGCATTCACTGTAATCGCTTTGGATAAAATTTGTCAGCTAAAATGGCAAATATTGTTATTATGCATTATTTTATTAAAGTAATCTCCGTAGTCATGGTAACTATGCGGTTATGACTGTGATATGTGGTTATCTTACCCGTCTACCTTTATGATGAATGCATTAACGTAAGTGGCTCTGGATAAGAGCGTCTGCTAAATTACTAACACGTCAAAGTAAATGTAACTTTTAAAAAAGGGGGCTGACCAGGTCCCAGGTTCTTCGTGTATGTGATCAGATCCTCCATGGATTCCACCACCTCCGCCACGGTTAGGTACTCCAGGATACCTTTGCACACACGGATGATTTTACGAACCTGCAATTGATCAAAAGAACACGAAACAGGATCAATCGTCTATATCGCTCAATATCTAGATTGCTTCTTAGCGGAAACTAGATTTGGAAATCTGATTTGAAGTCAGATCTGTATCTTTTAGCGTTTTGTGCCATACCTTTTGCCTCAATCTATACTGAACAAAAATACGGAAAAAAATAGATTTTACTGAGTTAAAGGGAATCAGTCAATTGAAATAAATGCATTAGGCCCTAATCCATGCTACATGCATTGGTCAGTCTAAAACCATTTTCAGTTTGATGTCTGAATTACCGCTGAAAGTGATTATTTTGTAGTGATTATGCTAATGTATTATTATTACATTACCACACCAAGGAAATGACAAGCTTTCCCTTGTAAAAGAGGTCATCTGACCTCAACTGGACTAGATAAATAAAGGGTTAAGACACCACCATCAGTACAGTAGCTTGTTAATGAGGCCTGGTGATAATGCTGTGCTAATGACATTCCTGCCCTGCCAGCTACTGACCAGCTGCATGTGTGTGTGTGTGTGCGTGTGCGTGTGCGTGTGTGTGTGTGTGTGTGTGTGTGTGTGTGCACGTGTGTGTGTGTGTGTGTGTGTGCTGTTACTGTGCGCCTCTCCTCTCCCAATCCCAGTGCTGCTGTATAAGCAATTTCGCTGGCTAAGTCCCGAATGGCACCCTATTCCTTATACAGTGCACTAAATAGGGAATACGGCACCATTTGGGATGAAGCCCCTGGCTACCTGTCTCTAAACGGTGTACTGTTTTACTGTCCCTGAGCCCAGCTGCCTGTCTCTAAACGGTGTCCTGTTTTACTGTCCCTGAGCCCAGCTGCCTGTCTCTAAACGGTGTCCTGTTTTACTGTCCCTGAGCCCAGCTGCCTGTCTCTAAACGGTGTCCTGTTTTACTGTCCCTGAGCCCAGCTGCCTGTCTCTAAACGGTGTCCTGTTTTACTGTCCCTGAGCCCAGCTGCCTGTCTCTAAACGGTGTCCTGTTTTACTGTCCCTGAGCCCAGCTGCCTGTCTCTAAACGGTGTCCTGTTTTACTGTCCCTGAGCCCAGCTGCCTGTCTCTAAACGGTGTCCTGTTTTACTGTCCCTGAGCCCAGCTGCCTGTCTCTAAACGGTGTCCTGTTTTACTGTCCCTGAGCCCAGCTGCCTGTCTCTAAACGGCGTCCTGTTTTACTGTCCCTGAGCCCAGCTGCCTGTCTCTAAACGGTGTCCTGTTTTACTGTCCCTGAGCCCAGCTGCCTGTCTCTAAACGGTGTCCTGTTTTACTGTCCCTGAGCCCAGCTGCCTGTCTCTAAACGGCGTCCTGTTTTACTGTCCCTGAGCCCAGCTGCCTGTCTCTAAACGGTGTCCTGTTTTACTGTCCCTGAGCCCAGCTGCCTGTCTCTAAACGGTGTCCTGTTTTACTGTCCCTGAGCCCAGCTGCCTGTCTCTAAACGGTGTCCTGTTTTACTGTCCCTGAGCCCAGCTGCCTGTCTCTAAACGGTGTCCTGTTTTACTGTCCCTGAGCCCAGCTGCCTGTCTCTAAACGGCGTCCTGTTTTACTGTCCCTGAGCCCAGCTGCCTGTCTCTAAACGGCGTCCTGTTTTACTGTCCCTGAGCCCAGCTGCCTGTCTCTAAACGGTGTCCTGTTTTACTGTCCCTGAGCCCAGCTGCCTGTCTCTAAACGGTGTCCTGTTTTACTGTCCCTGAGCCCAGCTGCCTGTCTCTAAACGGTGTCCTGTTTTACTGTCCCTGAGCCCAGCTGCCTGTCTCTAAACGGTGTCCTGTTTTACTGTCCCTGAGCCCAGCTGCCTGTCTCTAAACGGTGTCCTGTTTTACTGTCCCTGAGCCCAGCTGCCTGTCTCTAAACGGTGTCCTGTTTTACTGTCCCTGAGCCCAGCTGCCTGTCTCTAAACGGTGTCCTGTTTTACTGTCCCTGAGCCCAGCTGCCTGTCTCTAAACGGTGTCCTGTTTTACTGTCCCTGAGCCCAGCTGCCTGTCTCTAAACGGTGTCCTGTTTTTGTCCCTGAGCCCAGCTGCCTGTCTCTAAACGGTGTCCTGTTTTACTGTCCCTGAGCCCAGCTGCCTGTCTCTAAACGGTGTCCTGTTTTACTGTCCCTGAGCCCAGCTGCCTGTCTCTAAACGGTGTCCTGTTTTACTGTCCCTGAGCCCAGCTGCCTGTCTCTAAACGGTGTCCTGTTTTACTGTCCCTGAGCCCAGCTGCCTGTCTCTAAACGGTGTCCTGTTTTACTGTCCCTGAGCCCAGCTGCCTGTCTCTAAACGGTGTCCTGTTTTACTGTCCCTGAGCCCAGCTGCCTGTCTCTAAACGGTGTCCTGTTTTACTGTCCCTGAGCCCAGCTGCCTGTCTCTAAACGGTGTCCTGTTTTACTGTCCCTGAGCCCAGCTGCCTGTCTCTAAACGGTGTCCTGTTTTACTGTCCCTGAGCCCAGCTGCCTGTCTCTAAACGGTGTCCTGTTTTACTGTCCCTGAGCCCAGCTGCCTGTCTCTAAACGGTGTCCTGTTTTACTGTCCCTGAGCCCAGCTGCCTGTCTCTAAACGGTGTCCTGTTTTACTGTCCCTGAGCCCAGCTGCCTGTCTCTAAACGGTGTCCTGTTTTACTGTCCCTGAGCCCAGCTGCCTGTCTCTAAACGGTGTACTGTTTTACTGTCCCTGAGCCCAGCTGCCTGTCTCTAAACGGTGTACTGTTTTACTGTCCCTGAGCCCAGCTGCCTGTCTCTAAACGGTGTCCTGTTTTACTGTCCCTGAGCCCAGCTGCCTGTCTCTAAACGGTGTCCTGTTTTACTGTCCCTGAGCCCAGCTGCCTGTCTCTAAACGGTGTCCTGTTTTACTGTCCCTGAGCCCAGCTACCTGTCTCTAAACGGTGTCCTGTTTTACTGTCCCTGAGCCCAGCTGCCTGTCTCTAAACGGTGTACTGTTTTACTGTCCCTGAGCCCAGCTGCCTGTCTCTAAACGGTGTACTGTTTTACTGTCCCTGAGCCCAGCTGCCTGTCTCTAAACGGTGTACTGTTTTACTGTCCCTGAGCCCAGCTGCCTGTCTCTAAACGGTGTACTGTTTTTACTGTCCCTGAGCCCAGCTGCCTGTCTCTAAACGGTGTACTGTTTTACTGTCCCTGAGCCCAGCTGCCTGTCTCTAAACGGTGTCCTGTTTTACTGTCCCTGAGCCCAGCTGCCTGTCTCTAAACGGTGTACTGTTTTACTGTCCCTGAGCCCAGCTGCCTGTCTCTAAACGGTGTACTGTTTTACTGTCCCTGAGCCCAGCTGCCTGTCTCTAAACGGTGTCCTGTTTTACTGTCCCTGAGCCCAGCTGCCTGTCTCTAAACGGTGTCCTGTTTTACTGTCCCTGAGCCCAGCTGCCTGTCTCTAAACGGTGTACTGTTTTACTGTCCCTGAGCCCAGCTGCCTGTCTCTAAACGGTGTACTGTTTTACTGTCCCTGAGCCCAGCTGCCTGTCTCTAAACGGTGTACTGTTTTACTGTCCCTGAGCCCAGCTGCCTGTCTCTAAACGGTGTACTGTTTTACTGTCCCTGAGCCCAGCTGCATGAACAGATAAACAGCCTGTCAGTGCTAACTGATGACTCCTCCCTACTGAGTCTTGCTGACTGCTGCAGACAGCTACCGCCTGTTTCTACTGCCTGTTTCTACCGCCTGTTTCTACTGCCTGCTGCTGTGCTCGCTGAGAGTTGATGTCTGGTGATTTCTATAACAGGGGAGGAGAGAGGGAGGGATGACGAGAGAAGGATGGGAGTTAATGGATGGATGGAGGGTAATGGATGGAGGGTGATGGATGGGGGGTGATGGATGGATGGATGGATGGGGGGTGATGGATGGATGGATGGGGGTGATGGATGGATGGATGGGGGTGATGGATGGATGGATGGGGGGTGATGGATGGATGGATGGGGGGTGATGGATGATTGGGGTGATGGATGGATAGGGTACGGTACTCTATTATACTCTACGGTACTCCACTCTACGGTACTCCACTCCACTCTACTCTCCACTCCACTCTACTCTCCACTCCACTCTCCACTCCACTCTCACTCCACTCTCCACCCTCTCCACTCTCCACTCTACTCTCCACTCCACTCTACTCTCCTCTCCACTCCACTCTACACTCCACTCCACTCTACTCTCCACTCCACTCTACTGTACTCTCCACTCTACTGTACTCTCCACTCTACTGTACTCTCCACTCTACTCTACTCTCCACTCTACTCTACTCTCCACTCTACTCTACTCTCCACTCTACTCTACTCTCCACTCTACTCTCCACTCTACTCTACTCTCCACTCCACTCTCCACTGTACTCTCCACTCTACTGTACTCTCCACTCTACTGTACTCTCCACTCTACTGTACTCTCCACTCTACTGTACTCTCCACTCTACTGTACTCTCCACTCTACTGTACTCTCCACTCTACTGTACTCTCCACTCCACTCTACTCTCCACTCCACTCTACTCTCCACTCCACTCTACTCTCCACTCCACTCTACTCTACTCTCCACTCTACTCTACTCTCCACTCTACTCTCCACTCTACTCTACTCTCCACTCCACTCCACTCTCCACTCCACTCTCCACTCCACTCTACTGTACTCTCCACTCTACTGTACTCTCCACTCCACTCTACTCTCCACTCCACTCTACTCTCCACTCCACTCTACTCTCCACTCCACTCTACTCTCCACTCCACTCTACTCTCCACTCCACTCTACTCTCCACTCCACTCTACTCTCCACTCTACTCTCCACTCTACTCTCCACTCCACTCTACTCTCCACTCCACTCTACCACTCCCTCCACTCTACTCTCCACTCTACTCTACTCTCCACTCTACTCTACTCTCTACTCTACTCTACTCTCCACTCTACTCTACTCTCCACTCTACTCTACTCTCCACTCTACTCTACTCTCCACTCTCCACTCCACTCTCCTCTCCACTCTACTCTCCACTCTACTCTCCACTCTACTCTCCACTCTACTCTCCACTCTACTCTACTCTCCACTCTCACTCTACTCTCCACTCTACTCTCCACTCTACTCTCCACTCTACTCTACTCTCCACTCTACTCTACTCTCCACTCTACTCTACTCTCCACTCTACTCTCCACTCCACTGTACTCTCCACTCTACACTCTACTGTACTCTCCACTCTACTCTCCACTCCACTCTACACTCCACTCTACTCTCCACTCCACTCTACTCTCCACTCTACACTCTACTCTCCACTCTACTCTACTCCACTCCACTCCACTCTACTCTCCACTGTACCTCAGCCTCGTCGAAGGTCAGCAGCAGGTCCGAGGTGCCAGAGAGGATGCCCCGGGAGCCGTCGATGAGGTAATCTCGAGCAGGGACGGAGTAAGGGTCTGCTTTCAACATGGACGCTGCCTGCACCAGCTTGGTGCATGCAGTCTCCACCCTGAGAGAGGGAAAGAGGAACAATGTAAAACAATACTGTAACATAGCTCGTTAAGGCATCAGCTAGACAATGCTAATGATCAGGAGCGGGTCTCTAAGAGCCAGTTGGGCATCAAGTATGATTTCAGCCAATTTCCTGTTGTTGAACGGGATCAAGGATAAAAGCGTCTATACATAGCTGCAGTGTGTCTAGATGGAACACTACTGCTGACCTGACGACAAAGAAAACATCCCTTTCTTTCATGTTTGAAACACACAGCAAAAATGTCTCCCATTGTAAATCACTATACTGCCTGCCATCAAATACTGCAAGGCAATCAGATGAAGCCCAAGGCCAATAAGAGGGAGCTTTTTTATTCTCTCACTATACTGTGCCTTGCAAAAGTATTCATCCCCCTTGGCGTTTTTCCTATTTTGTTGTATTACAACCTGTAATTTAAATGGATCTTTATTTGGATTTCATGTAATGGACATACACAAAATAGTCCAAATTGGTGAAGTGAGATGAAAAAAATTACTTGCATATGTATTCACCCCCTCTGCTATGAAGCCCCTAAATAAGATCTGGTTCAACCAATTACCTTCAGAAGTTAAATTAGTTAAATAAAGTCCACCTGTGTGCAATCTGAGTGTCACATGATCTCAGCATATATACACCTGTTCTGAAAGGCCCCAGAGTCTGCAACACCACTAAGCAAGGGGCACCACCAAGCAAGCGGCACCATGAAGACCAAGGAGCTCTCCAAACAGGTCTGGGACAAAGTTGTGGAGAACTACAGATCAGGGTTGGGTTTAAAAAAAATAACTTTTAACATCCCACGGAGCACCATTTAAATCCATTATTAAAAAATTGAAAGAATATGGCACCACAACAAACCGGCCAAGAGAGGGCCGCCCACCAAAACTCACGGACCAGGCAAGGAGGGCATTAATCAGAGAGGCAACAAAGAGACCAAAGATAACCCTGAAGGAGCTGCAAAGCTCCACAGCGGAGATTGGAGTATCTGTCCATAGGACCACTTTAAGCCGTACACTTCACAGAGCTGGGCTTTACGGAAGAGTGGCCAGAAAAAAGCCATTGCTTAAAGAAAAAAATAAGCAAACACGTTTGGTGTTCGCCAAAAGGCATGTGGGAGACTCCCCAAACATATGGAAGAAGGTACTCTAATCAGATGAGACTAAAATTGAGCTTTTTGGCCATCAAGGAAAACGCTATGTCTGGCGCAAATCCAACACCTCTCATCACCCTGAGAACACCATCCCCACAGTGAAGCATGGTGGTGGCAGCATCATGCTGTGGGGATGTTTTTCCATCAGCAGGGACTGGGAAACTGGTCAGAATTGAAGGAATGATGGATGGCGCTTAATACAGGGAAATTCTTGAAGGAAATCTGTTTCAGTCTTCCAGAGATTTGAGACTGGGACGGAGGTTCACCTTCCAGCAGGACAATGACCCTAAGCATACTGCTAAAGCAACACTCGAGTGGTTTAAGACACACATTTAAATGTCTTGGAATGGCCTAGTCAAAGCCCAGACCTCAATCCAATTGAGAATCTGTGGTATGACTTAAAGATTACTGTACACCTGCGGAACCCATCCAACTTGAAGAAGCTGGAGCAGTTTTGCCTTGAAGAATGGGTAAAAATCCCAGTGGCTAGATGTGCCAAGCTTATAGAGACATACCCGAAGGGACTTGCAGCTGTAATTGCTGCAAAAGGTGGCTCTACAAAGTATTGACTTTGGGGGGGTGAATAGTTATGCACGCTCAAGTTTTCTGTTATTGCTTTTTTGTTTCACAATAAAAAATATTTTGCATCTTCAAAGTGGTAGGCATGTTTTGTAAATCAAATGATACAACCCCCCCCAAAATCCATTTTAATTCCAGGTTGTAAGGCAACAAAATAGGAAAAATGGCAAGGGGGTGAATACTTTCGCAAGCCACTGTATCTATAATATAACATCTCTGATCATCTCTCACTATATCTAATATAATATAACATCTCTGATCATCTCTCACTATATCTATAACATAACATCTCTGAGCAGGTTTGATGAAAATGGCCTCAGTGGTGTACTGCTACTGAAGAGAAGATAAAGTGAATTTAAGAAACCTGCTAGTCAGCAAAACAAAGGCAGGCTCTATATCATAGCCCAAGCCTCATACGTGCTGTATATGTACAGAATGCATGTATGTATTTATGTATGTATGTATGCATGTACAGTACCAGTCAAAAGTTTGGACACACCTACTCATTCAAGGGTTTTTCTTTATTTTTTATATGTTTTACATTGTAGAACAATAGTGAAGACATCAAAACTATGGAATCATGTAGTAACCAAAAATTGTTAAACAAATCAAAATATATTTTATATTTGCGATTCTTCAAATAGCCACCCTTTGCCTTGATGACAGCTTTGCACACTCTTGGCATTCTCTCAACCAGCTTCACCTGGAATACTTTTCCAACAGTCTTGAAGGAGTTCCCACATATGCTGAGCACTTGTTGGCTGCTTTTCCTTCACTCTGCCGTCCGACTCATCCCAAACCATCTCAATTGGGTTGAGGTCGGGGGATTGTGGAGGCAAGGTCATCTGATGCAGCACTCCATCACTCTCCTTCTTGGTCAAATAGCCCTTACACAGCCTGGAGGTATGTGGGGTCATTGTCCTGTTGAAAAACAAATGATAGTCCCACTAAGCCCAAACCAGATGGGATGGCGTATCGCTGCAGAATGCTGTGGTAGCCATGCTGGTTAAGTGTGCCTTGAATTCTAAATTAATCACAGACAGTGTCACCAGCCAAGCACCCCCACACCATCACACCTCCTCCTCCAATTCGGTCTCCAGACCAAAGGACACATTTCCACCGTTCTAATGTCCATTGCTTGTGTTTCTTGGCCCAAGCAGGTCTCTTCTTCATATTGGTGTTCTTTAGTAGTGGTTTCTTTGCAGCAATTCGACCATGAAGGCCTGATTCACACAGTCCCCTCTGAACAGTTGATAGAGATATGTCTGTTATTTGAACTCTGTGAAGCATTTATTTGGGCTGCAATTTCTGAGGCTGGTAACTCTAATTAACTTGTCCTCTGCAACAGAGGTAACTCTGGGTCTTCCATTCCTGTGGCGGTCCTCATGAGAGCCAGTTTCTTCATAGCGCGTGACGGTTTTTGCGACTGCACTTGAAGAAACTTTCAAAGTTCTTGAAATGTTCCGGATTGACTGAACTTCAAGTCTTAAAGAAATTATGGACTGTTGTTTCTCTTTGCTTATTTGAGCTGTTCTTGCCATAATATGGACTTAGTATTTCTCCAAATAGGGCTATCTTCTGTATACCCCCCCCACCTTGTCACAACACAACTGATTGGCTCAAACGCATTAAGAAGGAAAGAAATCCCACAAATTATCTTTTAAGAAGGCACACCTGTTAATTGAAATGCATTCCAGGTGACTACCTCATGAAGCTGGTTGAGAGAATGCCAAGAGTGTGCAAAGCTGTCAAGGCAAAGGGTGGCTATTTGAAGAACCTCAAATATAAAACATATTTTGATTTGTTTAACACTTTTTTGGTTAATACGTGATTCCATGTGTTATTTCATAGTTTTGATATCTTCACAATTATTCTACAGTGTAAAAAATATTTAAAATAAAGAAAAACCCTGGAATGAGTAGGTGTGTCCAAACTTTTGACTGGTAGTGAATGTATATATATCATCAAACCTCCAATCCTACAGTACGATACAGGCAACAAGCCAAAGATATGTTGGCTTGTTGTTCAAATTCCCACAGAATCCTGACTTCCTACTAAAGCCTGAGGACCAAACACTCTTCTTCTCTGTTTAAGAGGGAACTACCATTATCAGTTATTTCCACAGGAAGGCAAGGCACTGTGTGTGCAGGCAGGGCCAGACAAGAGGAGCTCAGTTTGAGTTTCCATTATGGCTAAGGCAGAATGGTCGCTGGTCTCTTGAAGCCTCTGGTAACTGGTAATGCATGTGTATATTAAAACAGGAAGTGACGCTAGGACGCTGGGGGTCTCGGAGTCTAGTTTGTAGTGTAGTGCTGTTAGCAACGCCAGGGTCGTGTGTTCAATTCCCACTGGGGTCACATATAAATGCATGCGCTCAACTGTAAGTCGTATTATGTAACGTATAATGCATATAATATTATATATGTTATGTTAGTGCAGCCAGCAGTGTCCTTCAGCAGCATGCAGTACACTAGGCCAGACTACACAGTCATGCTATGTTACATTACAGAACCAGTCCAGGACCTATGCACCCGCTAATTATAGTGAAGGACTCGCGCACCCGCACGCACGCACGCACGCACCACTATATATAGTTAAAGGACACACATTCCAGCATGTGTATCGGATGGATGACGACAGGGTGACGATGTCACTTCAAGGCGCCTCCGTGACCTCTATGACCTACGCCTGCCAATTGCTTTTCATCCATGACCTTGTTGGGTGTCCCGTGACCCCCTGACTCTCCTGTATTACTGGGTTCTGTTGACTGAGCAGAGGTGACATGGTTGAGTGTGCATTGGCTAAGAATGGATGGCAGAGTCACAGCCAAGCAGCTGGGCTTGGAGGAGATTATTGAGTAGGAAGAGATCTTAGGAAGAGAAAAAAATAAAATGTCCCTCTTGATTCATTCATTCAGGGAGTGACTTATTGTAAGACTACTGTTTAAAATGAGAAAATGTGATATATGTCCAAAGAAAATGACTGTCTGAAAATATAATTGTAATAGTTCTCTCTAGGGGCTTTGGGTTGAGGTTAACCAAGAGCAGCTGTCCACGAAGGAAGACCAAATAGAACCCTACCACAGTTCCTTCCTGCTTCCTCCTTTAGTGAGGAGTCCCTCCCTAGAGTCCCTCCCTGGACAAATAGTAGCCTATGAGGCAGCCAGCCTCCCATAGCAGCAGCCAGCGCCCCAATACAGTGTTTATAATACGCCATAGTAGGGTAGGACTGTCTAAGCCACCACTAGCAGCAGCCGGTGCCCCAACACACAGAGAGCGAGAGAAACTAGAGGGAGAGAGAGAGACGAGAGAGAGAGAGAGAGAGAGAGAGAGAGAGAGAGAGAGAGAGAGAGAGAGAGAGAGAGAGAGAGAGAGTGAGAGAGAGAGAGAGAGAGAGAGACTAGAGGGAGAGAGAGAGAGAGAGAGAGAGAGAGAGAGAGAGAGAGAGAGAGAGAGAGAGAGAGAGAGAGACTAGAGGGAGAGAGAGAGAGAGAGAGAGAGAGATACTAGAGGGAGAGAGAGAGAGAGAGAGAGAGAGAGAGAGAGAGAGAGAGAGAGAGAGAGAGAGAGAGAGAGAGAGAGAGAGAGAGAGTAGAGGGAGAGAGCGAGAGAGATACTAGAGGGAGAGAGAGAGAGAGAGAGAGAGAGAGAGAACAGGACACAGAGAGAGAGAGGGAGAGAGAGAGGGAGAGAGAGAGAACAGGACACAGAGAGAGAGAAAGAAAGAGTACAGTACACAACACAACACAGAGGTTGAGACTCATCATCGTTGCTGTAAATGTCTAAATTGGATCAGGCTGTTAGATAGACTGGTAAATAAGGTAAATAAGGTAATACAGTTTATGGGCTGATAGTTAAGGAGAATAATTATATCCTTCATCTACATACTTGATGAAAGCTGGAGGCATGTCTCTCTTCATTATCTGGTCTTCTGTAGTCTGGACAGTGTCTTTCCCCACCTAGAACACAACAGGAAAACAGGGAGAGCACATTAACTCACATGAACACATGCTGTAGGGCCAGTTTCCCAGACACAAATGTACCCTACTCATAGACTAAGTATATTACTTTTATATTAGCTAATGGAGATTCTCCATTGACCATCTGGTTCCGAGAAACCTGCACATGAAACAAGTCATGTAAATGTTTTTAACCTTTGTTCTTTAATAATGTACATGTATTGCTACATAATGTTAGAAAATGATGATATCAAATCAAATTGTATTTGTCACATGCGCCGAATACACCTTACAGTGAAATACTTACTTACAAGCCCTTAACCAACAATGCAGTTTTAAGAAAAAAAAGTGTTAAGTAAAAAATAGATAAGTAAAATAACAAATAATGAAAGAGCAGCAGTAAAATAACAGTAGCGAGGCTATATACAGGGGGTACCGGTACAGAGTCAATGTGTGGGGGCACAGGTTAGTTGAGGTAATTGAGGTAATATGTACATGTAGGTAGAGTTATTAAAGTGACTATGCATAGATAATAAACAGAGAGTAGCAGCATAAAAGAGGGGGTGGGGGGGAACAATGCAAATAGTCCGGGTAGCCATTTGATTAGCTGTTCAGGAGTCTTATGGCTTGGGGGTAGAAGCTGTTCAGGAGCCTTTTGGACCTAGGCTTGGTGCTCTGGTACCGCTTGCCGTGCGGTAGCAGAGAGAACAGTCCATGACTAGAGTGGCTGGAGTCTTATAAACCATTGTCTCAACACGCAGGTCACTGCAGGAGAGCCAGGGCAACACGCAGCACACAAAACACACACACTCACAGTGTAAAACAGCTGAACATCTCTCACACACACACACACAGCTACCATGACTCATAATCACCCAGTGTGACCTCAGCTATCAGACACAACCACACATGACGCCATGAGGAAACAAAACCATTCATACAAGACTTTTCCTTCATATCATTAGAAATTACACAGCAACAGCTGTAGTGTATATCGCTGGAGATGACAGCTTCTAGACTTTTCTACTGGTAAATGTTCATCATGTGAAACCCAGGGAGGGAACACCTCTACGTCTGTCTCTCTGTGCCAGTTAGTCTCTCCGTGAGCTCTGAGACTGAGTGCGAGCGAGGCTAGTTAATGTCTGACTCATTTGGAGCTTGGTGGCTGACTGATCATTGACCCAACCCCTGTTCTACACCTCTTCACTCTTATGCACACACACACACCTCTGCACACACACACCCTGTTCTACACAGCTCTTCACTCTTATGCACACACACACACACACCTCTGCACACACACACCCTGTTCTACACAGCTCTTCACTCTTCTATACACCTCTGCACACACACACACACACACCCTGTTCTACACAGCTCTTCACCCACACGATCATATTCAACTAGTGTTAACATGCCCACAACTACTCAAGCACACGATTCCCAACTTGATAAGCTTGTTCTGCTGTGTATAAAAATAAAGGATTTACAATTGTATTTTGAAGGCATTTTTCGGGGACTTTTTAAGTGTAGAAAATACTCAAAAAAGATACTCAAAACTTTACCAAATGTATAATTACAGTTCAGTTTTCCCATAGGCCCACCTCACCACTAATGCCAGCCAACCTATAGAGGGCTACGACTAGCTATTAGTCATTAGGAATGTACCATTAGTGGTCAGTCGAAAGCTCAAGGACGACCAACTGCCCCACCATTACAGTGAGCGGTACAGTTCTCCATTCCAGAAAGCTGACATCATGGAGTCTGAGTGGGTCAGAGCCAGAAGCATATCCCCCGACCCCCATTACGGTCTTCTCATTGGTCCAGTGGGAAAGTGGGAGGAGAGCGTCCACCCCCCACCATTTGTAAATTCAACACAAAAGGTTGAAGTAGAGCTAAAAGGTGGAGTGAGGCTGAGAGATTGGGCCCCAGCCAGGGCATGAAGTTACAATATAAAAACACTTCCAGACCCTATTAGTTATTGGGAACGTGGAGAGTACTGTCGAGGTGAAAGCTTAAGGATGACTCTAAAACTGTAATGGCACAGCCAATCCAGAAAGCTGACGTACTACAGAAGCACAGGTCCTCCAGCTTTTCATTGGTCCAGTGGGAGGTAGTGAGATGATGCCAGGCTAAAAGTAGAGCAACTGCCCAGCTCTCTCGGAGTGAGTTAGCGTGTGCCAACCTGGCATTCCTGCCTTGAGAGGCTCTGAACAAAAGCCAAAAACAACTGTCCAGGGTTCCAGGGTAGTTAGACAGCCGTTCAACTAAAAGGCGAGCTGGAGAGATGTAGGAGACAAACAAAACAAAACAAAAACTGAGTGGATTTCAACTAAAGGGCCAGAAAGAGTCCTGTTTAGTGGACAGCGCTGGGAGGGAGGGCGGGACGCAAATACTTGAAAAGTTACAGTAATTTAACAGCAAGTAGCATAGTAATAAAGTATTAATTAAGTATGATAAATAGGGATATGCATCTTTTCCTTTCAAGACGATTCGATACATATCTAGATGCATGGGCTCTGATACAACACAGGAACGATGCGTTTGAAGCTATTCGGTGTGATTCGGTTTGATTAGAGAAACTATCAGTTAGGGGGATGTTAGGGGGGAAACTGGGCATCTACCACCTCACTATCAGTTAGGGGGGAAACTGGGCATCTACCACCTCACTATCAGTTAGGGGGGAAACTGGGCATCTACCACCCACTATCAGTTAGGGGGGAAACTGGGCATCTACCACCCACTATCAGTTAGGGGGGAAACTGGGCATCTACCACCCACTATCAGTTAGGGGGAAACTGGGCATCTACCACCCCACTATCAGTTAGGGGGAAACTGGGAATCTACCACCCCACTATCAGTTAGGGGGAAACTGGGCATCTACCACCCCACTATCAGTTAGGGGGAAACTGGGCATCTACCACCCCACTATCAGTTAGGGGGGAAACTGGGAATCTACCACCCCACTATCAGTTAGGGGGGAAACTGGGCATCTACCACCCCACTATCAGTTAGGGGGGAAACTGGGCATCTACTACCCCACTATCAGTTAGGGGGGAAACTGGGCATCTACCACCTCACTATCAGTTAGGGGGGAAACTGGGCATCTACCACCCCACTATCAGTTAGGGGGGAAACTGGGAATCTACCACCTCACTATCAGTTAGGGGGGAAACTGGGCATCTACCACCCCACTATCAGTTAGGGGGAAACTGGGCATCTACCACCCACTATAAGTTAGGGGGGAAACTGGGCATCTACCACCCCACTATCAGTTAGGGGGAAACTGGGCATCTACCACCCACTATCAGTTAGGGGGAAACTGGGCATCTACCACCCACTATCAGTTAGGGGGAAACTGGGCATCTACCACCCACTATCAGTTAAGGGGAAACTGGGCATCTACCACCCCACTATCAGTTAGGGGGAAACTGGGAATCTACCACCCCACTATCAGTTAGGGGGAAACTGGGCATCTACCACCTCACTATCAGTTAGGGGGAAACTGGGCATCTACCACCCCACTATCAGTTAGGGGGAAACTGGGCATCTACCACCCACTATCAGTTAGGGGGAAACTGGGCATCTACCACCCCACTATCAGTTAGGGGGAAACTGGGCATCTACCACCCCACTATCAGTTAGGGGGAAACTGGGCATCTACCACCCCACTATCAGTTAGGGGGAAACTGGGCTTCTACCACCCACTATCAGTTAGGGGGAAACTGGGCATCTACCACCCCACTATCAGTTAGGGGGAAACTGGGCATCTACCACCCCACTATCAGTTAGGGGGGAAACTGGGCATCTACCACCCACTATCAGTTAGGGGGGAAACTGGGCATCTACCACCCCACTATCAGTTAGGGGGGAAACTGGGCATCTACCACCCCACTATCAGTTAGGGGGGAAACTGGGCATCTACCACCCACTATCAGTTAGGGGGGAAACTGGGCATCTACCACCCCACTATCAGTTAGGGAGGAAACTGGGCATCTACCACCCCACTATCAGTTAGGGGGGAAACTGGGCATCTACCACCCCACTATCAGTTAGGGGGGAAACTGGGCATCTACCACCCCACTATCAGTTAGGGGGAAACTGGGCATCTACCACCCCACTATCAGTTAGGGGGGGAAACTGGGAATCTACCACCCCACTATCAGTTAGGGGGGAAACTTGGCATCTACCACCCACTATCAGTTAGGGGGGAAACTGGGCATCTACCACCCCACTATCAGTTAGGGGGGAAACTGGGCATCTACCACCCACTATCAGTTAGGGGGAAACTGGGCATCTACCACCCCACTATCAGTTAGGGGGGAAACTGGGAATCTACCACCCCACTATCAGTTAGGGGGGAAACTGGGAATCTACCACCTCACTATCAGTTAGGGGGGAAACTGGGCATCTACCACCCACTATCAGTTAGGGGGGAAACTGGGCATCTACCACCCCACTATCAGTTAGGGGGGAAACTGGGCATCTACCACCCCACTATCAGTTAGGGGGAAACTGGGCATCTACCACCCCACTATCAGTTAGGGGGAAACTGGGAATCTACCACCTCACTATCAGTTAGGGGAAACTGGGCATCTACCACCCACTATCAGTTAGGGGGAAACTGGGCATCTACCACCCACTATCAGTTAGGGGGGAAACTGGGCATCTACCACCCCACTATCAGTTAGGGGGGAAACTGGGAATCTACCACCCCACTATCAGTTAGGGGGGAAACTGGGAATCTACCACCCACTATCAGTTAGGGGGGAAACTGGGCATCTACCACCCCACTATCAGTTAGGGGGGAAACTGGAAATCTACCACCCACTATCAGTTAGGGGGGAAACTGGGCATCTACCACCCCACTATCAGTTAGGGGGGAAACTGGGCATCTACCACCCCACTATCAGTTAGGGGGAAACTGGGAATCTACCACCCACTATCAGTTAGGGGGAAACTGGGCATCTACCACCCACTATCAGTTAGGGGGAAACTGGGCATCTACCACCCACTATCAGTTAGGGGGAAACTGGGAATCTACCACCCCACTATCAGTTAGGGGGGAAACTGGGCATCTACCACCCACTATCAGTTAGGGGGAAAACTGGGCATCTACCACCCCACTATCAGTTAGGGGGGAAACTGGGCATCTACCACCCACTATCAGTTAGGGGGGAAACTGGGCATCTACCACCCACTATCAGTTAGGGGGGAAACTGGGAATCTACCACCCCACTATCAGTTAGGGGGGAAACTGGGCATCTACCACCCACTATCAGTTAGGGGGAAACTGGGCATCTACCACCCCACTATCAGTTAGGGGGAAACTGGGCATCTACCACCCCACTATCAGTTAGGGGGAAACTGGGCATCTACCACCCCACTATCAGTTAGGGGGAAACTGGGAATCTACCACCCACTATCAGTTAGGGGGAAACTGGGAATCTACCACCCACTATCAGTTAGGGGGAAACTGGGAATCTACCACCCACTATCAGTTAGGGGGAAACTGGGCATCTACCACCCCACTATCAGTTAGGGGGGAAACTGGGCATCTACCACCCACTATCAGTTAGGGGGGAAACTGGGCATCTACCACCCCACTATCAGTTAGGGGGGAAACTGGGCATCTACCACCCCACTATCAGTTAGGGGGGAAACTGGGAATCTACCACCTCACTATCAGTTAGGGGGGAAACTGGGCATCTACCACCCACTATCAGTTAGGGGGGAAACTGGGCATCTACCACCCACTATCAGTTAGGGGAAACTGGGCATCTACCACCCCACTATCAGTTAGGGGAAACTGGGCATCTACCACCCACTATCAGTTAGGGGGAAACTGGGCATCTACCACCCCACTATCAGTTAGGGGGAAACTGGGCATCTACCACCCACTATCAGTTAGGGGGGAAACTGGGCATCTACCACCCACTATCAGTTAGGGGGGAAACTGGGAATCTACCACCCCACTATCAGTTAGGGGGGAAACTGGGCATCTACCACCCACTATCAGTTAGGGGGGAAACTGGGCATCTACCACCCCACTATCAGTTAGGGGGAAACTGGGCATCTACCACCCCACTATCAGTTAGGGGGGAAACTGGGCATCTACCACCCCACTATCAGTTAGGGGGGAAACTGGGCATCTACCACCCACTATCAGTTAGGGGGGAAACTGGGAATCTACCACCCACTATCAGTTAGGGGGGAAACTGGGCATCTACCACCCACTATCAGTTAGGGGGGAAACTGGGCATCTACCACCCCACTATCAGTTAGGGGGGAAACTGGGCATCTACCACCCCACTATCAGTTAGGGGGGAAACTGGGAATCTACCACCCCACTATCAGTTAGGGGGGAAACTGGGAATCTACCACCTCACTATCAGTTAGGGGGGAAACTGGGCATCTACCACCCACTATCAGTTAGGGGGGAAACTGGGCATCTACCACCCACTATCAGTTAGGGGGGAAACTGGGAATCTACCACCCCACTATCAGTTAGGGGGGAAACTGGGCATCTACCACCCACTATCAGTTAGGGGGGAAACTGGGCATCTACCACCCCACTATCAGTTAGGGGGGAAACTGGGCATCTACCACCCACTATCAGTTAGGGGGGAAACTGGGCATCTACCACCCACTATCAGTTAGGGGGGAAACTGGGAATCTACCACCCCACTATCAGTTAGGGGGGAAACTGGGCATCTACCACCCACTATCAGTTAGGGGGGAAACTGGGCATCTACCACCCCACTATCAGTTAGGGGGAAAACTGGGCATCTACCACCCCACTATCAGTTAGGGGGGAAACTGGGCATCTACCACCCCACTATCAGTTAGGGGGGAAACTGGGAATCTACCACCCACTATCAGTTAGGGGGGAAACTGGGAATCTACCATCCCACTATCAGTTAGGGGGGAAACTGGGAATCTACCACCCACTATCAGTTAGGGGGGAAACTGGGCATCTACCACCCCACTATCAGTTAGGGGGGAAACTGGGCATCTACCACCCACTATCAGTTAGGGGGAAACTGGGCATCTACCACCCCACTATCAGTTAGGGGGGAAACTGGGCATCTACCACCCCACTATCAGTTAGGGGGGAAACTGGGAATCTACCACCTCACTATCAGTTAGGGGGAAACTGAGCATCTACCACCCACTATCAGTTAGGGGGGAAACTGGGCATCTACCACCCACTATCAGTTAGGGGGGAAACTGGGCATCTACCACCCCACTATCAGTTAGGGGGGAAACTGGGCATCTACCACCCACTATCAGTTAGGGGGAAAACTGGGCATCTACCACCCCACTATCAGTTAGGGGGGAAACTGGGCATCTACCACCCACTATCAGTTAGGGGGGAAACTGGGCATCTACCACCCACTATCAGTTAGGGGGAAACTGGGAATCTACCACCCCACTATCAGTTAGGGGGGAAACTGGGCATCTACCACCCACTATCAGTTAGGGGGGAAACTGGGCATCTACCACCCCACTATCAGTTAGGGGGAAAACTGGGCATCTACCACCCCACTATCAGTTAGGGGGGAAACTGGGCATCTACCACCCCACTATCAGTTAGGGGGGAAACTGGGCATCTACCACCCACTATCAGTTAGGGGGGAAACTGGGAATCTACCACCCACTATCAGTTAGGGGGGAAACTGGGCATCTACCACCCACTATCAGTTAGGGGGGAAACTGGGCATCTACCACCCCACTATCAGTTAGGCAATGTTTGCTTTTTGTTCCCACAACCCCCCTTTTGATCTGAAATCACCATCACCTACTAGAGAAGGTTTTTTAAGCCTTGAGACAATTGAGACATGGATTGTGTATGTGTGCCATTCAGAGGCTAAATGGGCAAAACAAAATATTTAAAGTGCCTTTGAACGGGGTATGGTAGAATGTGCCAGACGCACCGGTTTGTATCAAGAACTGCAACGCTGCTGGGTTTTTCACACTCAACATTTTCCCGTGTCTATCAAGAATAGTCCACCACCCAAAGGACATCCGGCTAACTTGACACAACTGTGGGAAGCATTGGAGTCAACATGGGTAGAGTCCATTCCCCGACGAATTGAGGCTGTTCTGAGGGCACAAGGAGGGGTGCAACTTATTATTAGGAAGGTGTTCCTAATGTTTGGTATACTCAGTGTACCGCACAACTTTGGATTTCACCCCGTCTCATAATCTAATAGTTTAGACGGTTTGGAAGTTGATAGACTCAGAGTGATTTTCTCTCTTCTCCCATTCCCACCATGCAGTGCGTGTAGCAAAAGTGATTGCTGTCCTCGTTATGAAATTATCAACCTTACTCTGCATATTTAAAAATGACTATATATCCAAATTGTTTCAAGCAAAATAGGCCTACCTCTCGTTAGTAAGCGCACAAAGCTGCATGCGCACAGCGTGCAGTTTGACTAGACTACTGACAGTGACTGGTGTTGTTTGGCATGCAACATGACTTGAAGATCAATGCCTCAACACAGTTACATGCAGTTGGACACTGAAGGAGAGGACACAGTTGTCACAAAAAGATGAGGTATTTTCGAAGGTAGAACACATTAGCTTGCGAAAGTATTCACCCCCTTGGCATTTTCCCTATTTTGCTGCCGTACAACCTGGAATTAAAATGGATTTTGGGGGGGTTTGTTCCATTCGATTAACACAATATGCCTACCAGAAAACTTGAGCGTGCATAACTATTCACCCCCCCAAAGTCAATACTTTGTAGAGGCACCTTTTGCAGCAATTACAGCTGCAAGTCTCTTGGGGTATGTCTCTATAAGCTTGGCACATCTAGCCACTGGGATTTTTGCCCATTCTTCAAGGCAAAACTGCTCCAGCTCCTTCAAGTTGGATGGGTTCTGCTGGTGTACAGCAATCTTTAAGTCTTACCACAGATTCTGTTGGATTGAGGTCTGGGCTTTGACTAGGCCATTCCAAGACATTTAAAATGTTTCCCCTTAAACCACTCGAGTGTTGCTTTAGCAGTATACTTAGGGTCATTGTCCTGCTGGAAGGTGAACCTCCGTCCCAGTCTCAAATCTCTGGAAGACAGAAACAGGTTTCCCTCAAGAATTTCCCTGTATTTAGCGCAATCATTCCTTCAATTCTGACCAGTTTCCCAGTCCCTGCCGATTAAAAACATCCCTACAGCATGATGCTGCCACCACCATACTTCACTGTGGGGATGGTGTTCTCGGGGTAATGAGAGGTGTTGGGTTTGCGCCAGACATAGCGTTTTCCTTGATGGCCAAAAAGCTAAATTTTAGTCTCATCTAACCAGAGTACCTTCTTCCATATGTTTGGGGAGTCTCCCACATGCCTTTTGGCGAACACCAAACGTGTTTGCTTATTTTTTTCTATAAGCAATGGCTTTGTTTCTGGCCACTCTTCCGTAAAGCCCAGCTCTGTGGAGTGTACGGCTTAAAGTGGTCCTATGGACAGATACTCTCTCTCCTCTGCTCTTGTCCTTCTAGACCTGTCTGCTGCCTTTGATACTGTGAACCATCAGATCCTCCTCTCCACCCTCTCCGAGCTGGGCATCTCCGGCGCGGCTCACTCCTGGATTGCGTCCTACCTGACCGGTCGCTCCTACCAAGTGGCGTGGCGAGAAACCGTCTCCGCACCACGTGCTCTCACCACTGGTGTCCCCCAGGGCTCAGTTCTAGGCCCTCTCCTTTTCTCCCTATACACCAAGTCTCTTGGCTCTGTCATATCCTCACATGGCCTCTCCTATCATTGCTACGCTGACGATACACAACTAATCTTCACCTTTCCCCCTCCTGATAACCAGGTGGCGAATCGCATCTCTGCATGTCTGGCAGACATATCAGTATGGATGACGGATCACCACCTCAAGCTGAACCCTGGCAAGACGGAGCTGCTCTTCCTCCCGGGGAAGGACTGCCCGTTCCATGATCTTGCCATCACGGTTGACAACTCTGTTGTGTCCTCCTCCCAGAGTGCGAAGAGCCTTGGCGTGACCCTGGACAACACCCTGTCGTTCTCCGCTAACATCAAGGCGGTGACCCGATCCGGCAGGTTCATGCTCTACAACATTCGGAGAGTACGACCCTGCCTTACACAGGAAGCGGCACAGGTCCTAATCCAGGCACTTGTCATCTCCCGTCTGGATTACTGCAACTCGCTGTTGGCTGGGCTCCCTGCCTGTGCCATTAAACCCCTACAACTCATCCAGAATGCCGCAGCCCGTCTGGTGTTCAACCTTCCCAAGTTCTCTCACGTCACCCCCTCCTCCGCACACTCCACTGGCTTCCAGTTGAAGCTCGCATCCGTTACAAGACCATGGTGCTTGCCTATGGAGCAGTGAGGGGAACGGCACCTCCGTACCTTCAGGCTCTGATCAGTCCCTACACCCAAACGAGGGCATTGCGTTCATCCACCTCTGGCCTGCTGGCTCCCCTTCCTCTGCGGAAGCATAGTTCCCGCTCAGCCCAGTCAAAACTGTTCGCTGCTCTGGCACCCCAATGGTGGAACAAGCTCCCTCACGACGCCAGGACAGCGGAGTCACTCACCACCTTCCGGAGACATTTGAAACCCCACCTCTTTAAGGAATACCTGGGATAGGATAAAGTAATCCTTCTACCCCCCCAGGCTCCCCCCCAAAAAAAAAAAACATTGTAAAGTGGTTATCCCACTGGCTATAGGGTGAATGCACCAATTTGTAAGTCGCTCTGGATAAGAGCGTCTGCTAAATGACGTAAATGTAAATGTATACTCCAATCTCTGCTGTGGAGCTTTGCAGCTCCTTCAGGGTTATCTTTGGTATCTTTGTTGCCTCTCTAAATAATGCCCTCCTTGCCTGGTCCGTGAGTTTTGGTGGGCGGACCTCTCTTGGCAGGTTTGTTGTGGTGACATATTCTTTCCATTTTTTAATAATGGATTTAAATGGTGCTCCGTGGGATGTTCAAAGTTACAGATTTTTTTATAACCCAACCCTGATCTGTACTTCTCCACAACTGTGTCCCAGACCTGTTTGGAGAGCTCCTTGGTCTTCATGGTGCCGCTTGCTTGGTGGTGCCCCTTGCTTAGTGGTGTTGCAGACTCTGGGGCCTTTCAGAACAGGTGTATATATACTGAGATCATGTGACAGATCATGTGACACTTAGATTGCACACAGGTGGACTATATTTAACTAATTATGTGACTTCTGAAGGTGATTGGTTGCACCTTGGTCTTCATGGAAACAAGATATTGTTTTCATTTCACTTCACCAATTTGGACTATTTTGTGTATGTCCATTACATAAAAATCAATTTAAAATTACAGGTTGTAATGCAACAAAATAGGACAAACGCCAAGGGGATGAATACTTTTGCAAGGCACTGTAATTTGAGCAACAACAAAAAAATTGTGAACCGGCGATTCGTAATGTTTGAATTGATTTCCTGACTGATTCATAACGTCTGAATCGATTTCCTGACCGATGCATGCTACATTTGGATGGGTTTGGGGTCCCGCGGACCGATGCACTCATATGTTAAAAACATTTGAACCGAGGACCGATGCGTATCGGTGAATCGTTACATCCCTAATGATAAACCTTCTGAATACATTGAGGTCACCTAGGCCTTGTCCACATGGTTCTTTCCCTGCAGCTGACTTCTGACCACGTCAGACACACATTGGTGTCTGTACAAATAGCTTGAGTCCACTAGGATCTGGAATCACTCAGCAACACCACCACCAAAGGGATCAGGTTGGATCAAGGTTACACATCCATACGTGTTTTATTATGGACCAGAAGACTTGAGTCTCGTACATGTAGCCTTCTGGTGTAGTGTTACCTATAGGCTACTGGCCTGGCCACCCTGCTTCCCACTGCTGGCTTACCTCTGAAGCTAAGCAGGATCGGTCCTGGTCGGTCCCTGGATGGGAGACCAGATGCTGCTGGAAGTGGTGTTGGAGGGGCACTCCTCCCTCTGGTCTTAAGATCAAATCCCAGGGCAGTGAAGGTGACATTGCCCTGTGCAGGGTGCTGTCTTTCGGATGGGACGTTAAACGGGCCATTAAAAATGTCCTGACTCTCTGTGGCCATTACAAATCCCATGGCACTAAGACTAGGGGTGTTAACCACGGTGTCATGGATAAACTCCCAACCTGTCCCCTATTATTCATCATTCCCCTCATTCCTAATTGGCATACAGTGAGCTCCAAAAGTATTGGGACAGCGACACATTTTTGGTTGTTTTGGAATGATACAATGTCTATGAGGTTAAAATGCCGACTGTCATCTCTAATTTTAGGGTATTTCCATCCATATCCAGTGAACCATTGAGAAAGTACAGCCCTTTTTGTACATAGTCCCCCCATTTTAGGGGACCAAAAGTTAGGGGTGGTCTTATATGTGTATTAAAGTAGTAAAAAGTGAAGTATTTGGTCCCAAATTCATAGTATGCAATGATTACATCAAGCTTGTGACTCCACAAATTTGTGTATGCATTTGTTGTTTGTTTTGGTTGTGTTTCAGATTATTTTGTGCCTAATAGAAATGAATGGTAAATAATGTAGTGTCATTTTGGAGTCACTTTGATTTTTAAATATGAATAGAATGTTTCTAAACACGTCTACATTAAATGTGGATGCTACCATTATTACGGATAATCCTGAATGAATCGTGAATAATGATGAGTGAGAAAGTTACAGAGGGTCAAATATACAATAAAATGAGCCTTGGCCATCCCTACTGCCTCTGATCTGACGGACTCACTAAAACACATGTTTAGTTTGTAAATTACGTGAGTGTGCTCCTGGCTATCTGTCAACTATTCTTTTTTTTAATAGGAAATTGTGCCGTCTGGTTTGCTTAATATAAGGAATGTGAAATGATTTATACTTTGACTTTTGATACTTAAGTATATATTTTAGCAATTACAGTTGAAGTACATACACCTTAGCCAACTACATTTAAACTCCGTTTTTCACAATTCCTGATATTTAATCCTAGTAAAGATTCCCTGTCTTAGGTCAGTTAGGATCATTTTAAGAATGTGAAATGTCAGAATAACAGTAGAGATTATATGATTTATTTCATCACATTCCCAGTGGGTCAGAAGTTTACATACACTCAATTATTATTTGGTAGCATTGCCTTTAAATTGTTTAACTTGGGTCAAACGTTTCGGGTAGCCTTCCACAAGATTCCCACAATAAGTTGGGTGAATTTTGGCCCATTCCTCCTGACAGAGCTGGTGTAACTGAGTCAGGTTTGTAGGCCTCCTTGCTCGCACACGCTTTTTCAGTTCTGCCCACAAATGTTCTATAGGATTGAGGTCAGGGCTTTGTGATGGCCACTCCAATACCTTGACTTTGTTGTCCTTAAGCCATTTTGCCACAACTTTGGAAGTATGCTTGTGGTCATTGTCCATTTGGAAGACCCATTTGCGACCAAGCTTTAACTTCCTGACTGATGTCTTGAGATGTTGCTTCAATATATCCACATAATTTTCCTTCCTCATGATGCCATCTATTTTGTGAAGTGCACCAGTCCCTCCTGCAGCAAAGCACCCCCACAGAATGATGCTGCCACCCCCGTGCTTCACGGTTGGAGTGGAGTTCGTCGGCTTGCAAGCGACCCCCTTTTTCCTCCAAACATAACGATGGTCATTATGGCCAAACAGTTCTATTTGTGTTTCATCAGACCAGAGGACATTTCTCAAAAAAGTACGATCTTTGTCCCCATGTGCAGTTGCAAACCGTAGCCTGGCTTTTTTATGGCAGTTTTGGAGCAGTGGCTTCTTCCTTGCTGAGTGGCCTTTCAGGTTATGTCGATATAGGACTCGTTTTACTGTGGATATAGATACTTTTGTACCTGTTTCCTCCAGCATCTTCACAAGGTCCTTTGCTGTTGTTCTGGGATTGATTTTCACTTTTCGCACCAAAGTATGTTCATCTCGAGGAGACAGAACGCGTCTCCTTCCTGAGCGGTATGACAGCTAAGTGGTCCCATGGTGTTTATACTTGCGTGCTATTGTTTGTACAGATGAACGTGGTACCTTCAGGCGTTTGGAAATTGCTCCCAAGGATGAACCAGACTTGTGGAGGTCTACAAATAAATTTCTGAGGTCTTGGCTGACTTCTTTCGATTTTCCCATGATGTCAAGCAAAGAGGCACTGAGCTTGAAGGTATGCCTTGAAATACATCCACAGGTACACCTCCAACTGACTCAAATGATATCAATTAGCCTATCAGAAGCTTCTAAAGCCATGACATCATTTTCTGGAATTTTCCAAGCTGTTTAAAGGCACAGTCAACTTAGTGTATGTAAACTTCTGACCCACTGCAATTGTGATACAGTGAATTATAAGTGAAATAATCTGTCTGTAAACAATTGTTGGAAAAATTACTTGTGTCATGCACAAAGTAGATGTCCTAACCGACTTGCCAAAACTATAGTTTGTTAACAAGAAATGTGTGGAGTGACTTTAACTTGAGTCATTTTCTATTAAGGTATCTTTACTTTTACTCAAGTATGACAATTGGGTACTTTTCTTCTTAAGACATTTCCTTACTGTCATATCCTGTTCAGGGTGAGGGCAAGTTCAGACAAGAAGACTCCCATGTACACGGTATAGACTTATGAAAGAATAGGAAGAGGATTGTTGCCTAAATACAAAAAAAGACTTAGGAAATACACAGTAGCTGAATATAGGTATTTGAAAAAACAAAAAGTCTGTTGTTTTCTCTGAGAATGGTGTTCACTTGCAGTCACAGTCGGGGTTGTTGCACTAAGCAAAAATGGCTTCTTGGTAATAATAAGATCTATGGTATCCCACTTTATTCCAACTACCTCTCTTCCTGTGTTCTGTAGACCAACAACAACAGCCCTGATCCCAACAACTCTAGAAAAATAGAACGCATTTGCACTCAGTCCAGCTCAAGGGCGTGGCGGCTGTATTCTGATCTCCAACCCCAACCAGAAACTGACTGATTAGGCAACACATGCAGGCGTTCAGGGCCGAAGCAGGTCTATTCTTGAATAGAACTTTACTAAAAAGGACAAGAAGAGCAGAGGTGGTTAGGTAATGGATAGGTAATTCTTCATTTCAAAAAGAGATGATTCTGTTTGCACACTGCAAAAAACAATTATCTTCAGACTAAGGTAATTCTTAATGTCATCATTTATTTATCCATTCGCTGGCTCAGACTGTCCTTGTGACAGTATGCTGTCACATACCACACAGCCTGGTGTCAAGCTGGCCCTCCAGCCAGCCAGGGTCTGGGGGTGGAAAAGCTGACACTCCTATTTCCAGCTGCCAACAGAACAGCACAGACAAGTGAGGAGGAAACCCTTGCGTTGTGAAGGAGCTAGATAAAGTGGCCTGGGCCAGCAGAACAGACAAGGCATTGTTGACATGAACCCAGACACTCTCAAAAGGCTGGAGGACTGGGGGGAACAGAAAAAAAGAAAGCCACAGCCTTCCTTTCAGATGTGAAGCTACTTCTTTGTATGGTTTCATTCTATTAGATGTAAGTGTCCTCACCGTCATCTAACACCCGCTGCTCTGAACGTGTTACGGAACTAAAGTATGTAGCATCCAAATGTGTTCCTGGTCACAGACAGCATGCGTGATGCTCGAAGCTAAGAGATATTATATACGCAGTGCAATGACTTCTGATGAAACCTTGTCACATCTTACCAAAATCTGCAGGCCTCTCCAGAGATCCCGAGGGAGACATAGTTAAAGCTAACCCTTCCAGCACTGCCTCACTGTGTAGTTGTGTTAAGAGGTGGTATAACAGGACTAGATCAGGTGCTATCAAATGGCATCAGAGGAGTGATGATGAAGGTCAACTAGCTAGCTGAGTGTACATAGATTAGGGGTGAGAACTTTAAAGAAAAATCCCGAACCGAAAAGCATTGTTGTTTTTTACCGCACTAAATTTCAATCGAAATTTGTGACATTTAAATAAAACCAGAGAGGAAGAGGCGAATATTAGGATACTTTGGTGAATTAGCGAGACAGATTACCAAGACATATGGACACCATGTGTTTTCCCCCTGCTCTCTCTCCCTCGCGCTGTCTCGTATGGTGGCGTATTCATTCATTCAAAACGTTTCGGAAACGGAGAGGGACCTACCTGAATTTGCTCAGAGTCTTGAGAGTCATCTTTTCACATAGCTTAGAGCCTCACCATACACCACACTACAACTATTCCCTATTGGCCCTGATCAAAAGTAGTGCACTATATAGAAAATAGGATGGCATTTGAGACACAGCCTACACCACATAACCACAGCAGCTGTGGTGACTCGATGGAACACAAATATTCTGGTGGTTTCCTGACATCTGACTACACACCATTTCTCCTGGCTGTTGTGGTCTAGGGTCATCAATTTATCATCGCTGAGGACCGAGGGAGGAGGGCTCATTTAGTTAAGTTAGTCTCTTCCCCTTTCCCTCCCTCCCTCCCTCCCTCCCTCCCTCTTTCCTTCTAGTGTACAAACTAACAGCTGCTGGTGCACTATACTACTGCTGCTGGCGGTGGATTCAGATCCATAGCCATTATCCAAGCCGTCCTGTCTTGGCTAACTGCACTTCCTCGCTCACCCCACCCTCCATCCTCTTCCTCTTTCTCCCACTCCTTCCCCCCTCTCCCTCTCTCCCCCTCTCCCTCCTCGGACAAATGACAGGAAACTGGAGAAGCAGATAACAGGAAGCAGTTTATATTGTAAGGCCTTAAACCACTTGACTTGGACATATTTATTTCCCCATAATCATACATTAGAGAAGTAGATTTGAATTAATTAATGTGGTAAGAAAATAAAACAATTTATTGAGGCCAGTTAGACTTAATACTGATGAAATTTGCCATATTGCAAAATAGTGGAGTGAGGAGGCACTTGTTTCTGACCACATCCATGTGCTAAACTGTCGTCATGTCGCCAACTAACAAGTTGACTATGAGCTTCCCCTTGTGTTCACGTCTTTCATTATCACTTGACTTGTGTATTGGTTCTGAAGCACATGATCTGCTAGCTGCTCACGTGTAGGCCTGAAGTAGTGAGGAGAAAATAAAAAGAGAAAAGTTGA